>NW_012330619.1:0-1042 GCF_000151885.1 Dipodomys ordii
GTCCCCGCTGTGTCCTCCTGTGTCCCGCTGTGTCCTCGCTGTGTCCTTCTGTATCCCGCTGTGTCCCCCGCTGTGTCCCCCACTATTTCCCAGCTGTGACTTGCTGTGCCCATGCTGTGTCCCCCGCTGTGTCCCGCTGTGTCCCGCTGTGTCCCCCGCTGTGTCCCCGCTGTGTCCTACTGTGTCCTCCCTGTGTCCCCGCTGTGTCCCGCTGTGTCGCGCTGTGTCCCGCTGTGTTCTGCTGTGTCCGCCGCTGTGTCCCCTGCTGTGTCCCGCTGTGTCCCTGCTGTGTCCCCGCTGGGTCCCGCTGTGTCTCGCTGCGTCCCCTCTGTGTCCCCGCTGTGTCCCGCTGTGTCTCTGGTGTGTCCTCGCTGTGTAACTGCTATGTCCCTCTGTGTCCCCGCTGTGTTCCACTGTGTCCCGCAGTGTCCCCCTATGTCCCCGCTGTGTCCTCGCTGTGTCCCCCGCTGTGTCCCACAGTGTCCCCCGCTGTGTCCCCGCTGTGTCCCGCTGTGTCCCCCGCTATATCCTGCTCTGTCCCCCGCTGTGTCCCGCTGTGTCCCTGCTGTATCCCCGATGTGTCCCACTGTGTACCCCGCTGTGTCCCGCTGTGTCCCGCTGTGTCCCGCGCTGTGTTCCACTCTGTGTCCTGCTGTGTCCGGCTGTGTCCCGCTGTGTCCTCGCTGTGTCCCTGCTGTGTCCCGCTGTGTCCTCGCTGTGTCCCAGCTGTGTCCCGCTGTGTCCCCGTTGTTCCCCGGTTTGTCTCCACTGTCCCCCGCTGTGTCCCTCGCTGTGTACCTCTGTGTCCCGCTCTGTCCTCGCTTTGTCCCCGCGATGTCCCGCTGTGTCCCCCCTGTGTTCCTGCTGTGTTCCACTCTCTCCCGCTGTGTGCGGCTCTGTGTCCCCTGCTGTGTCCCCCGCTGTGTCCCGCTGTGTACCCCGCTGTGTCCCACTGTGTCCCGCTGTGTGCCCCCTTTCTTCCCCTCTGTGTCCTGCTGTGTCCCCTGCTGTGTCCCCGCTGTGTCCCGCTGTGTCCCCGCTA
>NW_012330620.1:0-1042 GCF_000151885.1 Dipodomys ordii
AGTGGAAGAGGAGATGGAAAAGGAGATGGAAGTGGAGATGGAAGAGGAGATGGAAGAGGAAAAGGAGATGGAAGAGGAAGAGGAGATGAAGAGGAGACCGGAGAGGAGATAGAAGAGGAGATGGAAGAGGAAGAGGACATGAAGAGGACACAGAAGAGGAGATGGAAGAGGAAAAGGAGATGGAAGAGGAGATGGAAGAGGAGATGGAAGAGGAGACGGAAGAGGAGATGGAAGAGGAAGAGGAGACAGAAGGGGAGACGGAAGAGGAAGAGGAGACAGAAGAGGAAGAGGAGATGGAAGAGGAAGAGGAAGAGGAGATGGAAGAGGAGACGGAAGAGGAAGAGGCGAGGAAGAGGAGATGGAAGAGGAAGAGGAGATCGAAGAGGAGACGGAAGAGGAAGAGGAGAGGAAGAGGAGATGGAAGAGGAAAAGGAGAGGAAGAGGAGATGGAAGAGGAAGAGGAGATCGAAGAGGAGATGGAAGAGGAAGAGGAGATGGAAGAGGAGATGGAAGAGGAAGAGGAGACAGAAGAGAAGATGGAAGAGGAGACGGAAGAGGAAGAGAAGAGGGAAGAGGAGACGGAAGAGGAGACGGAAGAGGAGATGGAAGAGGAAGAGGAGATGGAAGAGAAGATGGAAGAGGAAGAGGAGACAGAAGAGGAAGAAGGAAAACACCAACCAACAGGAATATGATCAGGAAGTCGAGAGACACAAGGAAAAAGAGACCGGGAAGGCCTGCTCTGTCTGTCTGTCTCTGTCCATCTGTCTCTCCATGTCCATCTCTCTGTCTTTAGCTTTCTGTCTGTCTCCCTGTCTGTCTGTCTCTGTGTTGACATCTGTCTGTCTGTCTCTTATCTGTCTGTCTGTCTGCCTCTCTGTCTCTGTCTGTTATCTGTCCATTGGTCTCATGTCTGTCTGTCTGGTCTGTCTCTCCCTGTCTGCCTCTGTGTCTGTAAGTCTGTGTCTGTCTCTTATGTCTGTCTCCCTCTGTCTGTCTCTTATCTCTGTCTGTCTGTATCTGTCTGTCTGTGTCCCTGTCTGTC
>NW_012330621.1:0-1041 GCF_000151885.1 Dipodomys ordii
AGGAGAAGCAGAAGCAGAAGAAGATGCAGAAGGAGAAGCAGAAGAAGCAGAAGCAGAAGGAGAAGCAGGAAATGCATAAGAAGCAGAAGCTAATGGAGAAGCAAAAGAAGGAGTTGAGAAGCAGAGGAAGAAGAAGAAGCATAAGGACAAGTACAAGCATAAGGAGATTAAAAAAAAGATGCAGAAGGAGAAGCAGAAGAAGCAGAAGATGAAGGAGAAGCAGAAGGAGGAGAAGGAGAAGGAGGAGAAGCAGAAGCAGAAGGAGAAGCAGAATCGGAATGAGAAGCAGAAAGAGAAGCAGGAGAAGCACAAGAAGCAGAAGCAGGAGAAGCCGAAAGAGAAGAAGCAGAAGAAGCAGAATCAGAATCAGAAGTAGAAGCAGAAGCAGAAGGAGAAGCAGCAGAAGAAGTAGAATCAGAAATTCAGGCAGGAGAAACAGAAGAAGCAGAAGCAGAAGCAGAAGGCGAAGCAAAAAGAGAAGGAGAAGGAGAAGGAGAAGAAGCAGCAGAAGGAGAAGCAGCAGAAGAAGCAGAAAAACAAGCAGGAGAAGCAGAAGCAGAAAGAGAAGTAGAAGCAGAAGAAGCAGAAGCAGAAGAAGAAGCAGTAGAAGCATAAGAAGCAGAAGCAGGAGAAGCAGAAGCAGAAGATAAAGAAAAAGCATAAGAAGCAGAAGCAGAGGGAGAAACAGAAGAAGGAGAAAGAGCAGCAGAAGGTGAAGCAAAAGGAGATGCAGAAGCAGAAAGAGAAGCAGAAACAGAAGGAGAAGAAGAAGAAGTTGGAGAATCAGAAGAAGCAGAAGCAGAAGCAGAAAGAGAAGGAGAAGAAGGAGAAGGAGAAGCAGAAGGAGAAGGACAAGCAGGAGAAGCAGAAGAAGCAGAAGCGGGAGAAGCAGAAGAAGAAGAAACGGAAGAAAGAGAAGGAGCAGAAGGAGAAGCAGAAGCAGAAGGAGAAGCAGAAAGAGAAGCAGAAGAAGCAGAAGAAGCAGTAGTAGGAGAAGCATAAGTAGAAAGAGAAGCAGGAAAAGCAGAAGAAGGAGAAGCA
>NW_012330622.1:0-1041 GCF_000151885.1 Dipodomys ordii
GGACACATCGGGGACACAGCAGTGGACACTGCGGGTTGAGGGGGAGACACAGCGGTTACACAGCGGTGTACACAGCGAGAACACAGCGGGACCCATTGGGACTCAGCGTCGATACAGCAGGGACAAAGCGGGATACAGCGGGGTACACACCTTGGGACACAACGGGGCACATCGGGGGACACAGCGAGGACTCAGCAGAACACAGCGTGTGACACAGTGAGGACACAGGTGGACACAGCGGGACACAGCAGGAACACAGCAGTAGACCCAGCAGGACAGAGTAGGGGACACAGCGGGACACAGCGGGGGACACAGGGAGGACAGAGCGGGACACAGCGGGGACACAGTGGGGACTCAGACGGGGACACAGCGGGGGCCAAAGTGGGACACCATGGGACACAGCGGGACACAGCGGGGACAAGGGGGAGACAGAGCGGGACACAGCGAGGACACAGCGGGACATAGCAGGGGACACAGTGGGACACAGTGGGGGACACAGTGGGACAAAGCAGGGTACACAGCAGGGGACACAACGGGACACAGTGGGACACAGCGGGGGACCCAGCGGGACCCAGCGGGGGACCCAGCGAGGACAGAGCGGGACACAACGGGGGACACAGTGAGGACACAGCGAGGGACACACCGGGGGACACAGCGGGGGACACACCGGGGACACAGCGGGACACAGCGGGGGTCAGAGCGAGGACACAGCGGGTCACAGCGGGACACAGCGTGGGACAAACCAGGAGACAGCGGGGGACACAGCGAGGACACAGCTGGACCCAGCGGGGTACACAGCGGGACACAGCGGGGGACATAGAGGGGTACACAGCGGGACACAGCGGGACACAGCGTGGGACAAAGCAGGAGACAGCGGGGGACACAGCGAGGACACAGCTGGACACAGCGGGGTACACAGAGGGACACAGCGGCCACAGAGCGGGACAGAGCGGGACACAGCGAGGACACATTGGAACACAGACGGGACACAGCGGAACTCAGCGGGGGACACAGCATTACAAAGCGGGGCACAGCGGGACA
>NW_012330623.1:0-1041 GCF_000151885.1 Dipodomys ordii
AAATATAAATAACATATTTAAGGGGTCAATTAAAAGATACAAGATTTAGCACATCATCTTTAAATATGTCACATTGGCAAGCACAATTTTGGGGTCCCAAAAATCAGAAATCTTGTAGCAATTTCTGTATATTGAACTCAAGTTGTAAAACTAGAGTTTGGGGTTTTATAAAAAAAATAAAATTCCTGTAAAGAACCAAGAAAATTATATCCAACAGTTAATTGAATGATTATTTAAAACTAAATATTTTCAAAAGCAAGTTATTAAAAACTTCAATATAGAAAAGTTGAAGAAAGTGGTGCTGTGATCCACCATATACATACTTGCTATATAGATTAAGCAACTAATACCATCTTGTCATATTTGCTTTACTTATCAGGCCACCTATATATATATTTTAACGAAATATTTGAGCAAAACTGCCTTCCCATACCCCCACCCCCCTACCCAATCCTCCCTGCCCCCCCAAAGTTGTAAAGTTCATTTTTTGACTTAATGACTTGTACATCTCATTGTTGCAATGGGTCCACCTGTATTCCTATTTAAACGATTTGTCTTTTCTCTTCCCCTCCACAAATTATACCAATAGCAAATACAGTGAAAGCAAGGATTATACCAGGGGGGAGGGACATACAATGCGACAAAGAAATCACCTTATAAATATGTTAGAAACAGTTGCATGAAAGAAAAAAAAACATTTGAATCCTTATCTTGGGGTTCATTTCCCTAACATCAACTTATCTGACCTTTTCTGCTTGACTCAGACATACACTGGTTATTGCAAATAAGGGAAACCATGGGACCTATGTTTCTTTGGACCTGGCTTACTTCACTTAATATAATTTTTTCCAAGTCTTTCTATTTCCTAACAAATGGGGCAATGTCATTCTTTCTGATGGAGGCATAGAATTCCATTGTGTATATATACCACATTTTCTTGATCCATTCATCTACTGAGGGGCATCTGGGTTGGTTCCATATCTTAGCTATGGTAAATAATGCTGCAATAAACATAGTTGTGCTGGTAGCTTTAGTATGGTC
>NW_012330624.1:0-1041 GCF_000151885.1 Dipodomys ordii
CCTTCTGCTTCTCCTTCTGCTTCTGCATCTTCTGCTTCTTCTGCTACTGCCTCTGCTTCTTCTGTTTCTTCTGCTTCTCCTTCTGCTTTTGCTTCTCTTTCTGCTTCTGCTTCTCCAGATTCTGCTTCTTCTGCTTCTCCTGCTTCTCCTTCTGCTTCCGGTTCTGCTTCTGCTTCTTCGGCTTCTTCTGCTTCTGCTTCTCCTGCTGCTGCTTCTTCTGCTTCGCCTGCTTCTCTTTCTGCTTTTCCTTCTGTTTCTGCTTCTTCTTCTGCTTCTGCTTTTTCTCCTTCTGTTTCTTCTGCTTCTGCTTCTCCTGCTTCTGCTTCTCCTGCTTCTTGTTCTACTTCTCTTTCTGCTTCTCTTTCTGCTTCTCCTTCTCCTTCTTCTGCTTCTCCTT
Organism: Dipodomys ordii; assembly: GCF_000151885.1. Lineage (NCBI taxonomy): Eukaryota > Metazoa > Chordata > Mammalia > Rodentia > Heteromyidae > Dipodomys > Dipodomys ordii. Next base: position 398 of record NW_012330624.1, read on the forward strand.
CTGCTTCAGCTTCTCCTTCTGCTTCTGCTTCAATTTCTCCTTCTGCTGCTCATTCTGCTTCTGAGTCTTCTGTTTCTTCTGCATCTCCTGCTTCTGCTTCTCCTGCTTCTCCTACTTCTCGTGCTGCTTCTCCTTCTGCGACTCTTTCTGCTTCTGCTTATCCTTTTGCTTCTCCTACTCCTAATCCTTCTCTTTCGCCTTCTCCGTCTTCTTCTTCTGCTTCTCCTGCTTCTCCTTCTGCATCTTCTTCTGCTTCTGCTTCTCCTTCTGCTGCTTCTTCTGCTTCTGCTTCTCCTTCTTCTGCTTCTCCCTCTGATTCTGCTTCTTAGGCTTATTCTTTTTCTTCTGCTTCTGCTTCTCCAGCTTCTGCTTCTTCTGCTTCTACTGCTTCTCCTTCTCCTTCTCCTTCTCCTTATCCTTCTTCTTCTTCTTCTTCTTCATCTTCTTCTTCTTCTTCTTCTTCTTCTTCTTCTTCTTCTTCTTCTTCTTCTTCTTCATCTCTTTCTGCTGCTTCTGCTTTTCCTGCGTCTTCTGCTTCTAGTGCTTCTCTTTCTGCTTCTCCTTCTGCTTCTGCTTCTTGTCCTTCTCCTGTTTCTTCTGCTTCTGCTTCTCTGCTTATCCTGCTTCTCATTCCGCTTCTCCTT
>NW_012330625.1:0-1041 GCF_000151885.1 Dipodomys ordii
CAGAAGCAGAAGAAACAGAAATAGTAGAATAAGCAGAAGCAGAAGCACCAGGAGAAGCAGAAGAAGAAGAAGGAGAAGGTGAAAGAGAAGGATTAGGAGTAGGAGAAGCAAAAGGATAAGAAGAACCAGAAAGAGACGCAGAAGGAGAAGCAGCACGAGAAGTAGGAGTAGCAGGAGAAGAAGAAGCAGGAGAAGCAGAAGAAACAGAAGGCGCAGAAGCAGAATGAGAAGCAGAAGGAGAAATTGAAGCAGAAGCAGAAGCAGAAGCAGAAGCAGAAGGAGAAGCAGAAGCAGAAGAAGAAGCAGAAGAAGGAGAAGGACAAGGAGAAGGAGAAAGAGAAGCAGAAAGAGAAGCAGAACGAGAAGCAGGAGAAGCAGAAGCTGGAGAAGCCGAAGCAGAAGAAACAGAAGAAGGGGAAGAAGCAGAAGCAGAAGGAGAAGCAGAAACAGAAGGAAAAGCAGAAAGAGAAGCAGGAGAAGCAGAAGAAGCAGCAGCAGAAGAAGCAGAAGAAGAAGAAGCCGAAAAAGCAAAAGCAGAACCTGAAGCAGAAGGAGAAGCAGGAGAAGCAGAAGAAGCAGAATCTGGAGAAGCAGAAGGAGAAGCAGAAGCAGAAAGAGAAGCAAAAGCAGAAGGAGAAGCAGAAGAAACAGAAGAAGCAGAGGCAGTATCAGAAGAAGCAGAAGATTCAGAAGCAGAAGGAGAAGCAGAAGGAAAAGCAGAAGAACTAGAAGGAGAAGGAGAAGGAGAAACAGGAGTAGAAGTAGAAAGAGAAGCAGAAGAAGGAGCAGTAGAAGGAAAAGCAGCAGGAGAAAAAGAAAGAGCAGCAGAAGGAGAAGCAGGAAATGCAGAAACAGGAGAAGAACAAGCAGAAGAAACAGGAGAAGGACAAGAAGCAGAAAGAGAAGGAGGGGAAGCAGAAGAAGCATTAGAAGGAGAAGCAGAAGCATAAGAATCCGAAGAAGCAGAAGCAGAACCTGAAGCAGAAGGAGAAGCAGGAGAAGCAGAAGAATCAGAATCTGGAGAAGCAGAATGAGAAGCAG
>NW_012330626.1:0-1041 GCF_000151885.1 Dipodomys ordii
GTGCCCGGTTTTCAATTAATTCTATAGTAAGTTATCTTATCCAAGTTTGTCAATTCTATGGTTTGAATTCTGGGCTTTGTACTTGCTAGGCAGGCACTCCATGAGTGAGCCATCCCCATAGCCCTTTTTTGCACTGGTTATTTCTGAAATACTATCGTGTTTCCTGCCTGTTCATACATGCGGATTTTGATCTGCTTGTTTTAAGCTTCATATTGTAGAGATGACAATGTGACACAAAGCCCCATTTCTTCCATTAAGATGGAATTTCACAGAATCTTGCCCAGGTTGGCCTAAACCTACCATCCTCTCCAACAGCCTGCCACATAGCTCAGGATGACAAATGCCCACCACGATGCCCAGCTAGGGACTGAAAAGGAGTCTGGAAAACTTTTCTGCTCAAGCTGGCCAAGAATCATGATCCTCCCATGTTTTACTCTCCCATGTAGCTAGGATAAAGTTGTGTTGTGAGGTACTAATGCCAATTCTGTTTTTGCTATTAAGGTGAAATTATTTCTTTCCCCTCCATTTCCTCCTTAATCACACCCCTTCCCTTCCCACTTCTATGTTCTTTCTTTCTTTCTTTTTTTGGGTCCGGAAGTGGGGCCTGAACTCAGGGCCTGGGCACTGTCCCTCAGCTCTTCAGCTCAAGGCTAGCGCTCTACCACTTGAGCCACAGCGCCACTTCCGGCTTTTTTTCTTTTTGCTTATGTGGTGCTGGGGAATCGAACCCAGAGCCTCAGGCATGCAAGGCAAATGCTCTACCACTGAGCCACCTTCCCAGCCCCTGTTCTTTTTTTAATATGACAGGGTCCTTATGACATACCTCAGGCTGGCTTTAAACTTTGAAATATTATTGCCTCACACTCTTTTTCTCTCTCTTTTATTATGGAAATACCATGCAGAGGAGTTACAATTACATGGGGAAGATAATGAGTACCTTTCTTATCAAGCATTGGTACTTCCTCCTTTGTTTCCCCTCCTATCCCTCCTATATCCTGCCCCAATCACCCATCTCCCCCAAAGTTGTAAGGTTCGTTTTTC
>NW_012330627.1:0-1041 GCF_000151885.1 Dipodomys ordii
GGAGGGAGTGTGGAGCAGGATAGGTATAGATACACACACACACACACATTCTTGTTATGCATGCAGGCACAAACACACACGAACGCGCGAGACAGACAGACAGACTGAGGGACACAGAGAGGGGAAGCCCTAGAGACCCATTAGTGTGACTGACTAGATCACCTGAATAAAATTTATTCCTTCCCTGCCCTGCCCTTCATGTATTAAAGGTAGACGATTGGTATGGAAGTTCTTCTTGTCATCAAACACAGGTGAGGGTTAGTGACTTTTTACCCTTCCATGTAGGGGGACTCTTGCCTTAGGACCCTTGATTTCGATCATTGAATAAGCATTTCCGGAGGAGTCACTCTGGTGGAGTTTTATGGAGTAAGCAAGCAGGCAACCAGACAACCTGACCCCCCCCCCCAAAAAAAAAGGCAGACACAGACAGACAGACAGAGAGAACCACACAGCTCCTGACTTCATTGGTGTTTTCAGGGTTAACGTGGGGGGGGGGGATGTGGCAACTGAATTATGCACAGATAGTTGTTTAATCTTTGCTCCAATCTCAATTCTAGATGTTTGGGGGTATTTCTTTACAGATAAGGAAAACAGATCATTAATGCTTGTTTCCTTCCTTCCTTCCTTCCTTCCTTCCTTCCTTCCTTCCTTCCTTCCTTCCTTCCTGTCTTCCTTCCTTCCTTCCTGTCTTCCTTCCTTCCTTCCTTCCTTCCTTCCTTCCTTCCTTCCTTCTTCCCTCCCTTCCTTCCTTCCTTTCTTTCTTTCTTTCTTTCTTTCTTTCTTTCTTTCTTTCTTTCTTTCTTTCTTTCTTTCTTTGTGTTTCCTCCCCCTCTCCTTTTTCTCCTTTTTATGGGGAGGTGGGCAATCCTGGGACTTGAAGTCAAGGCACTGTCACTCACTCAGCCACTCAGCTTTTTTGGCTCAAGTCTAGCAGTCTATCACTTGAACCAGAGCTCCACTTTTGGCTTTATCTGTCTATGTACAGATGGCGTGTGTGTGTGTGTGTGTGTGTGTGTGTGTGTGTGTGTGTGTAATATATGA
>NW_012330628.1:0-1041 GCF_000151885.1 Dipodomys ordii
TTCTGCTTCTCCTACTCCTAATCATCTCTTTGCATCTCATCTCCTCTCTGCTCTCCTGCTGCTCTGCTTCTGTTATTCTACTATTTCTGTTCTTCTGCTTCTGCTTCAGATTGTGCTTCTTCTGTTTCTCCTTCTGCTTCAGATTCTGCTTCTGCTTCTTCGGCTTCTTCTGTTTCTTCTGCTTCTGCTTCTCCTGTTTCTTCTGCTTCTCCTGCTTCTCTTTCTGCTTCTTCTTCTTCTTCTGCTTCTCCTTCTGATTCTGCTCTTCTCCTTCTTCTGTTTTTTTGCTTCTGTTTCTTCTGCTTCTTCTTCTTCTGTTTCTTCTGATTCTACTTCTGCTTCTCCTTCTCCTTCTCTTTCTACTTCTACTTTTACTTCTTCTGATTCTCCTGCTTCTCCTTCTGCTTCTCCTTCTTCTTCTTCTTCTTCTTCTTCTTCTTCTTCTTCTTCTTCTTCTTCTTCTTCTTCTTCTTCTTCTTCTTCTTCTTCTTCTTCCTCTTCTTCCCTTTCTTTAGCTTCTGCTTTTCCTGCTTCTTCTGCTTCTACTGCTTCTCTTTCTGCTTCTAATTTGCTTCTGCTACTCCTTCTTCTTCTCCTATTGCTTCTGCTGCTCTTCCTTCTCCTTCTCCTACTTCTGCTTCTCCTTCTGCTTCTGCTTCTCCTTCTGCTTCTCCTTATATTTCTCTTTCTCCTTCTCGTTCTTCTGCTTCTACTTCTGCTTTTGCTTCTGCTACTTATGCTTCTTCTGTTTCTTTTGCTTCTGCTTCAGTTGCTTCTGCTTCTTAGCTTCTCCTGCTTCTCCTGCTTCTGTTTCTGCTTCTTATTCTTCATCTTCTCTTTCGGGTTCTCCTGCATCTGCTTCATGTGCTTCTCCTGCTTCTCTTTCTGCTACTCATTCTGCTTGAGCTTCTCCTTCTGCTTCTTCTTCTCCTCCTTCTCCTACTTCTGCTTCTCCTTCAGCTTCTGCTTCTCCTGCTTCTTATGGTTCACCTTTGGCTTCTGCTTAAAATGCTATTCCTGCTTTTCCTTCAGCTTCTCCCT
>NW_012330629.1:0-1040 GCF_000151885.1 Dipodomys ordii
TCAGCTTCTCCTTCTGCTTCTGCTTCTCCTTCTGCTTCTGCTTCAATTTCTCCTTCTGCTTCTCATTCTGCTATTGCATCTTCTGTTTCTCCTGCTTCTCCTGCTTCTCCTACTTCTCGTGCTGCTTTTCCTTCTGCGTCTCTTTCTGCTTCTGCTTATCCTTTTGCTTCTCCTACTCCTAATCCTTCTCTCTCGCCTTCTCCGTCTTCTTCTTCTGCTTCTCCTGCTGCTTCTGCTTCTGCTTATTCTACTATTACTGTTTCTTCTGCTTCTGCTTCAGATTGTGCTTCTTCTGTTTCTCCTTCTGCTTCAGATTATGATTCTGCTTCTTCGGCTTCGCCTGTTTCTTCTGCTTCTGCTTCTCCTGCTTCTCTTTCTGCTTCTCCTTCTGCTTCTGCTTCTCCTTCTGCTCCTGCTTCTGTTCTTCTCCTTCTTCTATTTTTTGCTTCTGGTTCTTCTGCTTCTTCTTCTTCTGTTCCTTCTGATGCTACTTCTGCTTCTCCTTCTTCTCCTTCTCTTTCTGCTTCTACTTCTGCTTCTTCTGATTCTCCTGCTTCTCCTTCTTGTTCTCCTTCTGTTTCCTCTTCTCATTCTGCTTCTTCTTTTCCTTCTGCTGCTCCTTCTCCTTATCCTTCTTCTGATTCTCCCCCTGCTTCTGCTTCTGCTTCTTTTGCTTATTCTTTTTCTTCTGCTTCTGCTTCTCCTGCTTCTGCTTTTTCTGCTTCTACTGCTTCTCCTTATGCTTCTCCTTATGCTTCTCCTTATGCTTCTCCTTATGCTTCTTCTTCTTCTTCTTCTTCTTCTTCTTCTTCTTCTTCTTCTTCTTCTTCTTCTTCTTCTTCTTCTTCTTCTTCTTTATCTTCTTCTTCGTCTTCTCCTTCTTCTTCTTCTTCTTCTTCTTCTTCTTCTTCTTCTTCTTCTTCTTCTTCTTCTTCTTCTTCTTCTTCGTCTTCTTCTTCTTCTTCTTCTCTTTCTTCTACTTCTGCTTTTCCTGCTTCTTCTGCTTCTACTGATTCTCTTTCTGCTTCTCATTCTGCTTC
>NW_012330630.1:0-1040 GCF_000151885.1 Dipodomys ordii
GCAGAAGCAGAGGGAGAAACAAAAGAAGGAGAAAGAGCAGAAGAAGGTGTTGAAGAAGGAGATGCAGAAGCAGAAAGAGAAGCAGAAACAGAAGGAGAAGAAGAAGGAGAAGTTGGAGAATCAGAAGAAGCAGAAGCAGAAGCAGAAAGAGAAGGAGAAGAAGGAGAAGGAGAAGCAGAAGGAGAAGGACAAGCAGGAGAAGCAGAAGAAGCAGAAGCGGGAGGAGCAGAAGAAGAAGAAGAAGAAGAAGAAGAAGAAGAAGAAGAAGAAGAAGAAGAAGAAGAAGAAGAAGAAGAAGAAGAAGAAGAAGAAGAAGAAGAAGAAGAAGAAGAAGAAGAAGAAACAGAAGAAAGAGAAGGAGCAGAAGGAGAAGCAGAAGCAGAAGGAGAAGCAAAAGAGAAGCAGAAGAAGCAGTAGCAGGAGAAGCAGAAGCAGAAGAAACAGAAGAAGCCCAAGAAGCAGAAGGAGAACCTGAAGCAGAAGGAGAAGCAGAAGCAGCAGAAGCTGGAAAAGTAGAAGCAGAAGAAACAGAACAAGCAGAAGAAGCAGAAGAAGAACGAGAAGCAGAAGAAGAAGAAGGAGAAAGAGAAGGATTAGGAGTAGGAGAAACAGAAGGGTAAGCAGAAGCAGAAAGAGAAGGAGAAGGAGAAGGAGAAGCAGAAGAATCAGAAGAAGCAGAAGCAGGAGAAGCAGAAGCAGAATGAAAAGCAGAAGAAGGAGAAATTGAAACAGAAGAAGATGCAGATGAAGAAGCAGAAGCAGTAGTATAAGCAGAAGAAGGCGAAGCAGAAGGAGAAGCATAAAGAGAAACAGAAGGAGAAGCAGGAGAAGCAGAAGCAGGAGAAGCAGAATCAGAAGAAATAGAAGAAGGAGAAGAAGCAGAAGCAGAAAGAGAAGCAGAAACAGAAGGAGAAGCAAAAATAGAAGCAGAAGAATCCGAAGAAGCAAAAGCAGAACTTAAAGCAGAAGGAGAAGCTGAAGAAGCAGAATCTGGAGAAGATGAAGGAGAACCAGAAGGAGAAGCAGAAGCAGAAAAAGAA
>NW_012330631.1:0-1040 GCF_000151885.1 Dipodomys ordii
TCCCCCCGCCCCTCCGCCTTCGGGCTTCCCTGGAGTCCTGCTCCTAATTATCTCTTTAATATCTCTTTATCTTCCAGCCCCTGCTTCCTGACCGGATGGTGATATCTGAAGCACTCAGCGGCAACCAGACAGCCAGAGGGGAACGCGAGCCATCCATGCAGGTGGCGTAACCGTCCAGCCTCACCCCCCCCGCAGGCGATTACTCCACCACGTCCACGACCTCCGACCTCCCTCCCGCACCAAAATCCACAACCCTACCCTCGGAACAAAATAAAACAAATTTGCTTGAATCTCACGCTGCCTTTTGATTGTAATTGACGCAATAGGCGAAGGGGAGGGATCTCATTTCTGGTGCCTGACGGGGGGGGGAGGGAGGAGGAGCCGGGGGAATTGGAGAGGAGAGAAGAGGGGGCAGAGGGCATCTCAGTGTATCTGTGTGTGTGCGTGCGTGCATCTTTGAGAAAACTCAAAGATCGGACGCGACAGAGCATGTATGTAGTCCAGCCGGACCAATTCACCACGTCTCTGTCTCTTGTCTCTCTGTTTCTGTGTCTCTATTTCTCTCTCTGTGTCTCTCTTTGTCTCTGTCTGTCTGTCTGTCTGTCTGTCTGTCTGTCTTTCTGTCTGTCTGTCTCTCTCTCTCTCTCTCGTTTGAATTCTCTCTCCCGCCCGCCCGCCCGCCCGCACTCCCTCCCTCCTTTTCCTCTCGACTTGCCAGTCAATCCTGGGGCTTGAGCTACTGTACTGGTGCTCCAACACACAACGGTCCCACTCCGAGCCTGCCTGCCTGCCTGCCTGCCTATGCATGGGCCCCATACTCCAACGAGGCACATCATCATCCCCACCCCACCCCTTCTCTGAAAAGAAGGCAGTCTCTCTCGGGGCCAGCCAGCCTGGGCCGGTTTTCTCAGTCAGTCAGTGCGTGGTTTGTTTGTTCTCTTTTTTCCCCCATGCATTTCATGAGAGAAAACTGCAATTCACAAAACCACCAACTAGATGGCGCGAGTTCGCCGTCGACAAGGTGGATGGGGCGGCGGGAG
>NW_012330632.1:0-1040 GCF_000151885.1 Dipodomys ordii
TCAGCTTCTGCTTCTCCTTCTGTTTCTTCTGCTTCCCCTTCTGCTTCTCCTTCTGCTTTTGCTTCTCTTTCTGCTTCTGCTTCTCCTTCTGCTTCTCCAGATTCTGCTTCTTCTGCTTCTCCTGCTTCTCCTTCTGCTTCAGGTTCTGCTTCTGCTTCTACTGCTTCTGCTTCTCCTGCTGCTGCTTCTTCTGCTTCTCCTGCTTCTCTTTCTGCTTTTCCTTCTGTTTCTGCTTCTCCTTCTGCTTTTTCTCCTTCCTATGTTTCTTCTGCTTCTGCTTCTCCTGCTTCTGCTTCTCCTGCTTCTCGTTGTTCTTCTCTTTCTGCTTCTCTTTCTGCTTCTCCTTCTCCTTCTTCTGCTTCTCCTTCTGCTTCTGCTTCTCCTTCTGCTTCTCCTTCTGCTTCAATTTCTCCTTCTGCTTCTCATTCTGCTTCTGCGTCTTCTGTTTCTTCTGCTTCTCCTGCTTCTGCTTCTCCTGCTTCTCCTACTTCTCGTGCTGCTTCTCTTTCTGCTTCTCTTTCTGCTTCTCCTTCTCCTTCTCCTTCTTCTGCTTCTCCTTCTGCTTCTGCTTCTCCTTCTTCTTCTTTTTCTTGTTCTTGTTGTTGTTGTTGTTGTTGTTGTTGTTGTTGTTGTTCTTCTTCTTCTTCTTCTTCTTCTTCTTCTTCTTCTTCTTCTTCTTCTTCTTCTTCTTCTTCTTCTCTTTCTTCTGCTTCTCCTGGTTTTTCTGCTTCTACTGCTTCTCTTTTTGCTTCTCATTCTGCTTCTGCTTCTCCTTCTGCTTCTCCTATTGCTTCTGCTGCCCTTCCTTCTCCTTCTCCTTCTCCAACTTCTGTTTCTCCTTCTGCTTCTTCTTCTTCTCCTGCTTCTCCTTCTGCATCTTCTTCTGCTTCTGCTTCTCCTTCTTCTGCTTCTCCTTCTGATTCTCCTTCTGCTTCTCCTTCTCCTTCTGCTCCTTCTCCTTCTTCTGCTTCTCCCTCTGGTTCTGTTTCTTTTGCTTATTCTTTTTCTTCTGCTTCTGCTTCTCTGCTTCTGCTTCTTCT
>NW_012330633.1:0-1040 GCF_000151885.1 Dipodomys ordii
TTTTCCTCCATCACTCTTTCATTACCATTTGCAAGTCATGTAAATAGCAGCCAAAAAGAGAGAGAGTGACAACACAGAAAGTGATTACAGAAAGTGCTCCTTCAGTCCTTTCCCCATTAGAAATGCCTAACAAGGAAACCAAGAAGAAATACTAAGAAACCCTGACCACTAAGGAAACTTAGCTTCTGCTATTTTGTTTTTCAAATATCACAACTGAGTGGAACCGATTTACAATTGTTAAGCCTTTCCCCTTGAGTTTAGTCATCTCTTCTATTGGCAGAGGTAGACTGAGCTAATATATACAGTTTGCACATGCATAATATTGATTCTTCTCAATTAAATTGTTTTGTTGGCTGAATGGTTGGCTGACCTGTTGACTGGTTGGCTGGCTGGCTGATTAGTTGATTAAGTTTATTTTCTCCAGTGCTGAGGATGTAGTTCAGGGCTGGTGGAAATTAGGCAAGTTAGGAGACATAAAGAGGCTATCTAAATATGCCTTCTTTGAGATGATCAAAAGGCTTTGTTCTGAATTCTTTACAACAGATAAAGAGGCAGAAAGAATTAACAGCATGTCCAGACAAAGGGTGTCCTGAAGGTTATATACATTTTGAATAGACCTGACTCATTTTACCCATCTAGAAGCATTTTCTAAAGATTAGGAGTCGCTAGAGATAGTCTTCCAGCTCAGAAAGTATAAAGATCATATTCAAGGGCCACTATCTTCATGGCCTCCTTTTGTCTACTTCTTCTTGCTTCATTCTGTCACAAAAAATGAATTCTTCATAAAATTCCTTGTTTGTGAGATTTCATAAAAATGCCTTTTATACATGAATCTCAAGGACATTTGGTTTTTCATATAAACTGGGAAGCCAAAGGAACAATTCATCCAGTAACAGAAGAAAAGAATCCAAGAGTATAGACTATTTGATTCACTCAGCAAACATCTGCTGAATACTTACTATGTACAAAACTCCCTTTCACCAAGATAAAGACGCAGGAGCCAGACATGAGCTAGGCTGCATTGCAAGTTGCTCTCTTGC
>NW_012330634.1:0-1040 GCF_000151885.1 Dipodomys ordii
CCCCCCCGCCCCCCCCCCGCCTTCGGGCTTCCCTGGAGTCCTGATCCTAATTATCTCTTTAATATCTCTTTATCTTCCAGGCCCTGCTTCCTGACCGGATGGTGATATCTGAAGCACTCAGCGGCAACCAGACAGCCAGAGGGGAACGCGAGCCATCCATGCAGGTGGCGTAAACGTCCATCCTCACCCCCCCACACCCGCAGGCGATTACTCGACCACGACCACGACCTCCGACCCCCCCCCCGCACCAAAATCCACAACCCTACCATCGGAACAAAATAAAACAAATTTGCTTGAATCTCACGCTGCCTTTTGTTTGTAATTGACGCAATAGGCGAAGGGGAGGGATCTCATTTCTGGTGCCTGACGGGGGGGGGAGGGGGGAGGGGGCGGGGGAATTGGAGAGGAGAGAAGAGGGGGCAGAGGGCATCTCAGTGTATCTGTGTGTGTGCGTGCGTGCATCTTTGAGGAAACTCAAAGATCGGACGCGACAGAGCATGTATGTAGTCCAGCCGGACCAATTCACCACGTCTCTGTCTCTTGTCTCTCTGTTTCTGTTTCTTTATTTCTCTCTCTGTGTCTCTCTTTGTCTCTGTCTGTCTGTCTGTCTGTCTGTCTCTCTCTCTCTCTCTCTCGTTTGAATTCTCTCTCCCGCCCGCCCACCCGCACGCACTCCCTCCCTCCTTTTCCTCTCGACTTGCCAGTCAATCCTGGGGCTTGAGCTACTGTACTGGCGCTCCAACACACAACGGTCCCACTCTGAGCCTCCCTGCCTGCCTGCCTGCCTATGCATGGGCCCCATACTCCAACGAGGCACATCATCATCCCCACCCCACCCCTTCTCTGAAAAGAAGGCAGTCTCTCTCGGGGCCAGCCAGCCTGGGCCGGTTTTCTCAGTCAGTCAGTGCGTGGTTTGTTTGTTCTTTTTTTTCCCCCATGCATTTCATGAGAGAAAACTGCAATTCACAAAAACACCACTAGGTGGCGCGCGTTCGCCGTCGACAAGGTGGATGGGGCGGCGGGAGGGGCAAAACACGTGA
>NW_012330635.1:0-1040 GCF_000151885.1 Dipodomys ordii
TGCTGGCAGTGTCGTAAGGGGACCAGACTATATGGCTGCCACGCATGAATGTTTGCAAGCGCGGCTGAGCTATGCAGGCGTAATTGTGCAGCAATGCAATATGCTTGCCCTGGTGAAACTTAACAGTTGTACAAGAAACCACCGGGGATTTACAAGGAGATGTTCACCCAGAACAGCCGGAGGCCTGCCGGAAGCAAGATTCCGGAATTCTTCCTAAGAAGCCTTGAAAGCAGTGAAATGCTCCTATGTTGCAATAACTAAGAAGCTCATTCTGAGTGTCTCAGCAGAGGTCATTCGGCTGAACACAACCGTGGACTAATTAGAGCCAGATATTAGCAGTGCCCTCCATAGTGCTGGATGGACAGTGGTCGCATGCCAAACAACTGAGCTCTAGTTCTCCAAACTTTCACAGAGTGCCAATAGTAGAGGTTCAACTTACTGTAAGAAGTGAGATAAACGCCAAATTAGAGGTAATGCATACCTCATTGAGAGGTGAGATCAGTACTCTGAGAACCAACATTGAATCCATAAAGGGATCCATTTCCTCCATGCAAACCACAATAGAAGCCACAGTCAACAGAGTGAATGAAATGGAAGGTAGAGTGTCAGATACAGAAGACAGAATACACCAACTGGACCAAAAAGTGACAGATATGGAAAAATCACTCAAATTAAACCAAAGGGAAATTCAAGAACAGGCAGACAATGCTAAAAAATTTAACCTTCGCATAATCGGAGTGGACGAAGGTGAGGAATTCCAGAACAAGGGAATGCAACCCCTATTTAACAAGATAATCAATGAAATTTCCCCCACCTCAAAAACGACCATCTTAACTGCATCACAAAAGCTTATCGAACACCCAACAAGCAAGATCCCAGGAGAAACACTTCTAGACACATTATAGTAAAAATGATGGATCTGAATAATAAAGGAAACAATCCTGCATGCAGCAAAAATGAAGAAGGAGCTATACTACAACGGGAAAAAATTAGAATTACTGCAGATCTCTCCACACAAACAATGAATGCAAGAAAAGCCT
>NW_012330636.1:0-1040 GCF_000151885.1 Dipodomys ordii
AGGAGGAGGAGGAGATGGAGAAGCAAAAGGAGAAGCAGTAGAAGCAGAAGAAACAGAAGCAGAGAAGCAGAAGCAGAAGAAAAAGAATAAGCAAAAGAAGCAGAATCAGAGGGAGAAGCAGAAGAAGGAGAAGGAGCAGAAGGAGAAGAAGAAGCAGAAGGAATATCAGAAGGAGAAGCAGAAGAAGCAGAAGAAGAAGGAGAAACAGAAGTAGGAGAAGGAGAAGGAGAAGAAAGGGCAGCAGAAGCAATAGGAGAAGCAGAAGGAGAAGCAGAAGCAGAATGAGAAGCAAAAAGAGAAGCAGTAGAATCAGAAAAACCAGGAGAAGCAGAAGAAAGAGAAGAAGAAGAAGAAGAAGAAGAAGAAGAAGAAGAAGAAGAAGAAGAAGAAGAAGAAGAAGAAGAAGAAGAAGAAGAAGAAGAAGAAGAAGGAGAAGCATAAGGAGAAGCATAAGGAGAAGCATAAGGAGAAGCAGTAGATTCAGGAGAAGCAGAAGAAATAGAATAAGCAAAAGAAGCAGAAGCAGAAGCAGTGGGAGAAGCAGAAGAAGGAGAAGGAGAAGGAGCAGAAGAAGGAGAAGCAGAAGCAGAAAGAGAAGCAGAAACAGAAGGAGAACAAAAGGAGAAGCAGGAGAACCAGAAGAAGCAGAAGTAGAAACAGAAAGAGAAGTAGAAGAAGGAGAAGCAGAAGTAGAATCAGAAGTAACAGAAGAAGAAGAAGAAACAGAAGCAAAAGAAACAGAAGAAGGAGAAGAGCAGAAGCAGAAGCAGAAGGAAAAGCAGAAGCAGAAGGAGAAGTAGAAAGAGAAGCAGGAGAAGAAGAAGCAGAAGAAACAGGAGAAGCCGAAGAAGCAGAAGCAGAATCTGAAGCAGAAGGAGAAACAGAAGAAGCACAATCTGAAGCAGAAGCAGAAGAAACAGAAATAGTAGAATAAGCAGAAGCAGAAGCACCAGGAGAAACAGAAGAAGAAGAAGGAGAAGGCGAAAGAGAAGGATTAGGAGTAGGAGAAGCAAAAGGATAAGCAAAAGGATAAGCAGAAG
>NW_012330637.1:0-1040 GCF_000151885.1 Dipodomys ordii
GCTTCTCTTTTTGCTTCTCCATCTGCTTCTGCTTCTCGTCTGCTCGTTCTCCTTCTTCTGTTTCATCTTCTTCTTCTGCTTCTCCCGCTTCTGCTTTTCCTGCTTGTCCTTCTGCTTCTGCTTCTCCTTTTCCTTCTTCTGCTTCTCTTTCTGCTTCTGCTTCTTTTGATTCTCCAACTTCTCCTTCTCCTTCTGTTTCTGCTTCTCTTTCTGCATCTGCATCTCCTTCTGCTTCAACTTCTGCTGCTCCTTCTCCTTCTTCTTTTTCTCCCTCTGCTTCGGCTTCTGCTTCTTATGCTTCTTTTTTTCTTCTGCTTCTGCTTCTCCTTCTTATGCTTCTACTGCTTCTTCTTCTGCTTCTTCTGCTTCTTCTGCATCTACTTCTCTTTCTGCTTCTGCTTCTCCTGCTTGTTTTTCTGCTTCTTCTGCTTCTTCTCCTTCTGCTGCTTCTTCTACTTCTCCTTCTACTTCTCTTTTTGCTTCTCCTTCTGCTTCTGCTTCTTCTGTTTCTCCTGCCTGAATTTCTGGTTCTACTTCTTCTCCTGCTTCACCTTCTGCTTCTGCTTCTACTTCTGCTTCTTTTTCTGCTTCTTCTGCTTCTTCTCTTTCGGCTTCTCCTGCTTCTGCATCTTTTGCTTCTCCTGCTTCTCTTTCTGCTTCTCATTCCTCTTCTGCTTGTCCTTCTGCTTCTCCTCCTTCTCCTTCTCCTTCTCCTTCTCCTACTTCTGCTTCTCCTTCAGCTTCTGCTTCTTCTGCTTCTCCTGCTTCTCCTTCTGCATCTTCTTCTGCTTCTGCTTCTCCTTCTCCTTCTTCTGCTTCTCCTTCTGATTCTCCTTCTGCTTCTTCTTCTTCTGCTTTACCTGCTTCTCTTTCTGCTTCTCCTTTTGCTTCTCCTTCTGTTTCTCCTTCTCCTCGTTCTTCTGCTTTTCCTTTTGCTTCTCCTTCTGCTTCTGCTACAACTGCTACTGCTTCTACTTCTTCTGATTCTTCTGCTTCCCCTTCTGCTTTTGATTCTCTTTCTGCTTCTGCTTCTCCTTCTG
>NW_012330638.1:0-1040 GCF_000151885.1 Dipodomys ordii
CAGGTTCTGCTTCTGCTTCATCGGCTCTCTGCTCTGCTTCTCCTGCTGCTGCTTCTCTGCTTCTCTTTCTGCTTTTCCTTCTGTTCTGCTTCTCATTCTGCTTCTGCTTCTTCTCCATCTTCTGTTCTTCTGCATCTGCTTCTCCTGCTTCTGCTTCTCCTGATTCTCGTTCTGCTTCTCTTTCTGCTTCTACTTCTCCTTCTCCTTCTTCTGCTTCTCCTTCTGCTTCTCCTTCTCCTTCTGCTTCAATTTCTCCTTCTGCTTCTCATTCTGCTTCTGCGTCTTCTGTTTCTTCTGCTTCTCTTGCTTCTGCTTCTCCTGCTTCTCCTACTTCTCGTGCTGCTTTTCCTTCTGCCTCTCTTTCTGCTTCAGCTTATCCTTTTGCTTCTCCTACTCCTAATCCTTCTCTTTCGCCTTATCCTTCTTGTCTTCTGCTTGTCCTGGTGCTTCTGCTTCTGCTTATTCTACTATTTCTGTTTCTTCTGCTTCTGCTTCAGTTTGTGCTTCTTCTGTTTCTCCTTCTGCTTCAGATTCTGCTTCTGCTTCTTCGGCTTCTCCTGTTTCTTCTGCTTCTGCTTCTCCTGCTTCTTCTGCTTCTCCTGCTTCTCTTTCTGCTTCTCCTTCTGCTTCTGCTTCTCCTTCTGCTTCTGCTTCTGCTCTTCTCCTTCTTCTGTTTCTTTTGCTTCTGTTTCTTCTTCTTCTTCTTCTGTTTCTTCTGATTCTCCTTCTTCTCCTTCTCTTTCTGCTTCTTCTGATTCTCCTGCTTCTCCTTCTTGTTCTCCTTCTGTTTCTGCTTCTCTTTCTGCTTCTGCTTCTCCTTCTGCTGCTCCTTCTCCTTCTCCTTCTTCTGCTTCTCCCACTGCTTCTGCTTCTTTTGCTTATTCTTTTTCTTCTGCTTCTGCTTCTCCTGCTTCTCCTTCTTCTGCTTCTACTGCTTCTCCTTATACTTCTCCTTATGCTTCTCCTTATGCTTCTTCTTCTTCTTCGTCTTCTTCTCTTTCTTCTGCCTCTGCTTTTCCTGCTTTTTCTGCTTCTACTGC
>NW_012330639.1:0-1040 GCF_000151885.1 Dipodomys ordii
GGGGACATAGCGGGACATAGCAGGGGACAACCGAGGACACAGTGGGACACAGCAGGACACAGCGGGAACACAGCGGTGGACAAAAAGAGACCAAAGTGGGACACAGCAGGACACAGAGCGAAAACACAGTGGGACACAGCGAGGACACAGCGGAGACAAAGCGAGGGACACAGCGGGACACAGAGCGGGGACACAGTGGGGGAAACAGCGGGACCGAGAGGGGACACAGAATGGGACACAGCGGGACACAGCGGGACACAGCGGGGGAAACAGCGGGACACAGCGGGGGACACAGCGAGAACACAGCGGGACACAGAGGCGGACACAGCGATACACAGCGGGACATAGCGGGGGACAAAGCAGGACACAGCGGGGGACACAGCTCGGGACACAGCGGGGACACAGCGGGCGACAAAGAGGGGACACAGCTTGGACATAGCGGGAGACAGCGAGGACACAGCGGGACACAGCGGGGACACATCGGGACACATCGGGGACACAGCAGGGACACAGAGGGACACAGCGGGGGACACAGCGGGGGACAGCAAGGACACACCTGGGGACAACGGGGACACAGACGGGGACACAGCGGGGACAAAGTGGGACAAAGTGGGGGACACAGCGGGGGACACCCGGACACAGCAGGGACACAGCGGGTCACAGCGTTACACAGTAGGGGACACAGCGGGAAAAAGCAGGGACACAGCGGGGGACACAGGGAGCACACAGCGTGGGACAAAGCGGGACACCCCGGGACACAGACGGACACAGCAGTACAGAGCGGGACACAGCGGGGGAAACAGTGGGACAGAGCGGGGGACACAGCAGGGGACACAGAGGGACACAGCGGGACACAGCGGGGGACACAGGGGGGACTCAGCGGGTCACAGCGGGGGACACAGCAAGGACACATTGGGACACAACGGGGACAGAGCGGGACTCAGCGGGGGACACAGCAGTACACAGCGGGACACAGCGGGGCACAGCAGGGACACAGCGGGCAACACAGCGGGACACAGTGGGACACAACGGGGGACTGA
>NW_012330640.1:0-1040 GCF_000151885.1 Dipodomys ordii
CGCCCCCCCCCGCCTTCGGGCTTCCCTGGAGTCCTGCTCCTAATTATCTCTTTAATATCTCTTTATCTTCCAGCCCCTGCTTCCTGACCGGATGGTGATATCTGAAGCACTCCGCGGCAACCAGACAGACAGAGGGGAACACGAGCCATCCATGCAGGTGGCGTAACCGTGCATCCGCACCCCCCCCCGCAGGCGATTACTCGACCACGACCACGACCTCCGACCCCCCCCCGCACCAAAATCCACAACCCTACCCTCGGAACAAAATAAAACAAATTTGCTTGAATCTCTCGCTGCGTTTTGTTTGTAATTGAGGCAATAGGCGAAGGGGAGGGACCTCATTTCTGGTGCCTGACGGGGGGGGGAGGAGGGAGGGGGCGGGGGAATTGGAGAGGAGAGAAGAGGGGGCAGAGGGCATCTCAGTGTATCTGTGTGTGTGCGTGCGTGCACTTTGAGGAAACTCAAAGATCGGACGCGACAGAGCATGTATGTAGTACAGCCGGACCAATTCACCACGTCTCTGTCTCTTGTCTCTCTGTTTCTGTTTCTCTATTTCTCTCTCTGTGTCTCTCTTTGTCTCGGTCTGTCTGTCTGTCTGTCTGTCTATCTGTCTGTCTGTCTGTCTGTCTCTCTCTCTCACTCTCGTTTGAATTCTCTCTCCCGCCCGCCCGCCCGCCCGCACTCCCTCCCTCCTTTTCCTCTCGACTTGCCAGTCAATCCTGGGGCTTGAGCTACTGTACTGGCGCTCCAACACACAACGGTCCCACTCCGAGCCTGCCTGCCTGCCTGCCTGCCTATGCATGGGCCCCATACTCCAACGAGGCACATCATCATCCCCACCCCACCCCTTCTCTGAAAAGAAGGCAGTCTCTCTCGGGGCCAGCCAGCCTGGGCCGGTTTTCTCAGTCAGTCAGTGCGTGGTTTGTTTGTTCTTTTTTTTCCCCCATGCATTTCATGAGAGAAAACTGCAATTCACAAAACCACCACTAGATGGCGCGCGTTCGCCGTCGACAAGGTGGATGGGGCGGCGGGAGGGGTGA
>NW_012330641.1:0-1040 GCF_000151885.1 Dipodomys ordii
CAGGAAAAAAAACAGGTGCAACGATTGACTTCTGACATCAAGATGAATTTTTGGCAGGGCGGGAATCTGAACTCTGGACCTAGCAAGAACCAAGTGGTGAATAGGGTCATATGAGCACACTAGCCTTTGAGCCACGAAGGAGCTAGGCCATACCAAGGACCTGCGATTGAGACTCTGCCCCCGAGGGGACAGCGGGGGGCACAACAGTCATCCATTCATAAGGTGAAGGTAATATGGAAATAAGTACACATTAATATAGAGTAGGAGAGATGGTAACCTCTGGTGGAATCCAATCGGTGTGACTACCGATTCTTGGATCTTTCCTGATGCCTCCATTTCATACTGTGATGATTATTGTCATGCTTAATCAACTGTTCTTTATAAATAATCGATACCCCATGAGTCGTGACTATCATTTCCTACTTGCATAATGCACAAACTACTCATTCAAGGATGAGATCACATTCCATGACTCATCAAAGGTCCAAAAATGAGTATCTCAGGATCTGCTGCCATTTCTTCTGCATAGAGGCGCTGAATTCAAGCCTCAGGCCTGGAAAAGATATTCCTTATATATATATATATATATATATATATATATATATATATATTTTTTTTTTTTTTTGGTCCACTTGTGGGCCTGAACTCTGGGCCTGGGTGCTGTCCCTCAGCTCTTCTCCTCAAGGCTAGCGCTGTACCACTTGAGCCACGGCGCCACTGCCGGCTTTTTTTTCTGCTTATGCGGTGCTGAGGAATCGAGCCCAGGGCCTCATGCATGCAAGGCAAGCGTTTTACCATTGAGCCACCTTCCGAGCCCTCCTTATATATATTTTAAAGATAGGATTTATACTTCCATACAGATGTTCAGTCTATATTGTGTTTGGTGTGGTTATTTATTTTATTTCTTGTTTCATTCATTTATTTATAATTTATTTTATTGACTCTGATGACACCTATACCATTTATTACATTGTTTACATCCTGTCACATAACATCCAGATGTAAGATGTGTTCCCCATCATGCCTGGCAGTGCCAGGAT
>NW_012330642.1:0-1040 GCF_000151885.1 Dipodomys ordii
CATCTTTTTCAGTTTCTTCTGTTTCTGCTTCTCCTGCTTCTTCTTCTTCTGCATCACCTACTTCATCTTCTGCTTCTCCATCTCCTTCTCCTTCAATTCCTCGTTCTTGTGCTTCTCTTTGTGCTTCTGCTTCTGCATCTCCTGCTTCTGTATCTGTTTATCCTTCTGCTTCTCTTTCTGCTTCTTATTCTGCTTCTACTCCTCCTACTCCTAATCGTTCTCTTTCTCCTTCTTCTTCTGCTTCTCGTCCTGCTTCTGCTTCTTCTGCTTGTTCGGTTTCTTCTGCTTCTGCTTTTCCAGCTTCTGCTGCTTCTGCTTCTCCTTCTGCTTCATGTTCTCCTTCTGAATCTTCGGCTTCTTCTGTGTCTTCTGCTTCTGATTCACCTGCTACTGCTTCTTCTGCTTCTCTTTCTGCTTCTCCTTCTGGTTCTGCTTCTCCTTCTGCTCCTTCTCCTTCTTCTGTTTCTTCTTCTTCTTCTGCTTCTCCCGCTTCTGCTTCTTCTGCTTCTCCTGTTTGTCCTTCTCTTCTTCTGCTTCACTTTCTGCTTCTGCTTCTTCTGATTCTCCAACTTCTCCTTCTTCTTCTTCTATTTCTGCTTCTCTTTCTGCTTCTGCATTTCCTTCTGCTTCACCTTCTGCTGCTCCTTCTCCTTCTGTTTCTCCCTCTGCTTCTGCTTCTTATGCTTCTTTTTCTTCTGGTTCTGCTTCTCCTGCTTCTGATTCTTCTGCTTCTACTGCTTCTTCTTCTGCTTCTACTTCTCTTTCTGCTTCTGCTTCTCCTGCTTGTTTTTCTGCTTCTTCTTCTGCTTTTTCTACTTCTCCTTCTGCTTCTCTTTTTGCTTCTCCTTCTGCTTCTGCTTCTTCTGTTTCTCGTGCCTGAATTTCTGGTTCTACTTCTTCTGCTGCTTCTCCTTCTCCTTCTGCTTCTCCTTCTGCTTCTGTTTCTGCTTCTTCTCTTTCAGCTTCTCCTGCTTCTGCTTCTTGTCCTCCTCCTGCTTCTCTTTCTGCTTCTCATTCTGTTTCTGCTTCTCCTTCTGCTT
>NW_012330643.1:0-1040 GCF_000151885.1 Dipodomys ordii
GTGTTGCAGAGGGGGAGGGGGAGGAGGAAGAGTCGCTCCTTCCCTGGATAGATCCGTCTCACCACCTCTCCACCATTCTCTCCTTCCGCCGTCCCCCCGCCCCAACCCCCCCGCCTTCGGGCTTCCCTGGAGTCCTGCTCCTAATTATCTCTTTAATATCTCTTTATCTTCCAGCCCCTGCTTCCTGACCGGATGGTGATATCTGAAGCACTCAGCGGCAACCAGACAGCCAGAGGGGAACGCGAGCCATCCATGCAGGTGGCGTAACCGTCCATCCTCACCCCCCTCCCGCAGGCGATTACTCGACCACGACCACGACCTACGATCCCCCCCTGCACCAAAATCCACAACCCTATCCTCGGAACAAAATAAAACAAATTTGCTTGAATCTCACGCTGCCTTTTGTTTGTAATTGACGCAATAGGTGAAGGGGAGGGATCTCATTTCTGGTGCCTGACGGGGGGGGGAGGGGGGAGGGGGTGGGGGAATTGGAGAGGAGAGAAGAGGGGGCAGAGGGCATCTCAGTGTATCTGTGTGTGTGCTTGCTTGCATCTTTGAGGAAACTCAAAGATCGGACGCGACAGAGCATGTATGTAGTCCAGCCGGACCAATTCACCACGTCTCTGTCTCTTGTCTCTCTGTTTCTGTTTCTCTATTTCTCTCTCTGTGTCTCTCTTTGTCTCTGTCTGTCTGTCTGTCTGTCTGTCTGTCTGTCTGTCTGTCTGTCTCTCTCTCTCGTTTGAATTCTCTCTGCCGCCCGCCCGCCCGCGTGCACTCCCTACCTCCTTTTCCTCTCGACTTGCCAGTCAATCCTGGGGCTTGAGCTACTGTACTGGCACTCCAACACACAACGGTCCCACTCCGAGCCTGCCTGCCTGCCTGCCTGCCTATGCATGGGCCCCATACTCCAACGAGGCACATCATCATCCCCACCCCACCCCTTCTCTGAAAAGGAGGCAGTCTCTCTCGGGGCCAGCCAGCCTGGGCCGGTTTTCTACAGTCAGTCAGTGCGTGGTTTGTTTGTTCTTTTTTTCCCCCAT
>NW_012330644.1:0-1039 GCF_000151885.1 Dipodomys ordii
TCTGCTTCTCCTTCTGCTTCGGCTTATCCTTCTGCTTCTGCTTCTGCTTCAATTTCTCCTTCTGCTTCTCATTCTGCTTCTGCGTCTTCTGTTTCTTCTGCTTCTCCTGCTTCTGCTTCTCCTGCTTCTCCTACTTCTCGTGCTGCTTCTCCTTCTGCGTCTCTTTCTGCTTCTGCTTATCCTTTTGCTTCTCCTACTCCTACTCCTTCTCTTTCGCCTTCTCCGTCTTCTTCTTCTGCTTCTCCTGCTGCTTGTGCTTCTGCTTATTCTACTATTTCTGTTTCTTCTGCTTCTGCTTCAGATTGTGCTTCTTCTGTTTCTCCTTCTGCTTCAGATTCTGCTTCTGCTTCTTTGGCTTCTCCTGTTTCTTCTGCTTCTGCTTCTCCTGCTTCTTCTGCTTCTCCTGCTTCTCTTTCTGCTTCTCATTCTGCTTCTGCTTCTCCTTCTGCTTCTGCTTCTGCTCTTCTCCTTCTTCTGTTTCTTTTGCTTCTGTTTCTTCTGCTTCTTCTTCTTCTGTTTCGTCTGATTCTACTTCTGCTTCTCCTTCTTCTCCTCTTTCTGCTTCTACCCCTGCTTCTTCTGATTCTCCTGCTTCTCCTTCTTGTTCTCCTTCTGTTTCTCCGTCTCTTTCTGCTTCTGCTTCTCTTTCTGATGCTCCTTCTACTTCTCCTTCTTCTGCTTCTCACACTGATTCTGCTCCTGCTTCATTTGCTTATTCTTTATCTTCTGCTTCTCCTGCTTCTGCTTCTTCTGCTTCTACTGCTTCTCCTTATGCTTCTCTTTATGCTTCTCCTTATGCTTCTTCTTCTTCTTCTTCTTCTTCTTCTTCTTCTTCTTCTTCTTCTTCTTCTTCTTCTTCTTCTTCTTCTTCTTCTTCTTCTTCTTCTTCTTCTTCTCCTTCTACTTCTCCTTCTGCTGCTGCTGCTGCTGCTGCTGCATGCTGCTGCATCATCTTCTGCTGCTGCTGCTTCTCTGCTCTGCTTCTGCTGCTACTTCTGCTACTACTGCTTCTCTTCTGCTCTAATCTGCTCTGCATCTC
>NW_012330645.1:0-1039 GCF_000151885.1 Dipodomys ordii
GAAACAGAAGAAGCAGAAGGAGAAGCAAAAAGAGAAGCACAAGGAGTAGTAAAAGAAGCAGCAGAAGGAGAAGCAGCAGAAGAAGCAGAAAAACAAGCAGGAGAAGCAGAAGCAGAAAGAGAAGTAGAAGCCGAAGAAGCAGAACCAGAAGAAGAAGCAGTAGAAGCATAAGAAGCAGAAGCAGAAGAAGCAGAAGCAGAAGAAAAGGAAGAAGCATAAGAAGCAGAAATAGAAGCAGAGGGAGAAACAGAAGAAGGAGAAGGAGCAGCAGAAGGTGAAGCAGAAGGAGATGCAGAAGCAGAAAGAGAAGCAGAAACAGAAGGAGAAGTTGGAGAATCAGAAGAAGCAGAAGCAGAAAGAGAAGTAGAAGAGGGAGATGGAGAAGCAGAAGCAGAAGGACAATCAGGAGAAGCAGAAGAAGCAGAAGCGGGAGAAGCAGAAGAAGAAGAAGAAGAAACAGAAGAAGGAGAAGGAGCAGAAGGAGAAGCAGAAGCAGAAGGAGAAGCAGAAATAGAAACAGAAGCTGAAGAAGCAGTTGCAGGAGAAGCAGAAGCAGAAGAAACAGAAGAAGCTGAAGAAGCAGAAGGAGATCCTGAAGCAGAAGGAGAAGCAGAAGCATCAGAAGCTGGAAAAGCAGAAGCAGAAGATACAGATCAAGCAGAAGAAGCAGAACGAGAAGTAGAAGAATAAGAAGGAGAAAGAGAAGGATTAGGAGTAGGAGGAGCAGAAGCAGAATTAGAAGCAGAAAGAGAAGCAGAAGGAGAAGCAGAAGGAGAAACAGAAGAAGCAGAAGCAGGAGAAGCAGAAGCAGAAGCAGAATGAGAAGCACAAGAAGGAGAAATTGAAGGAGAAGGAGAATGAGACGGAGAAGCAGAAGGAGAAGTAGGAGAAGCAGAAGAAAGAGAAGCAGGAGAAGCAGAAGCAGAAGAAACAGAAGAAGGAGAAGAGCAGAAGCAGAAGGAGAAACAGAAGAAGAAGGAGAAGCAGATTGTTAGCGGAAGCTGAAGCAGAAGAAACTGAAAAAGCAGAAGAAGAAGAA
>NW_012330646.1:0-1039 GCF_000151885.1 Dipodomys ordii
ATCATCTTTTGTTTTTTATCTTGGGGAAGTTCCAGAGAAGTGGCCAGACATGTCCAAGAGGAGGAGATAAAAGGTTAAGAGGAGATGAAGACCCTATCCGCCCCCCCCACCGCCTTCGGGCTTCCCTGTAGTCCTGCTCCTAATTATCTCTTTAATATCTCTTTATCTTCCAGCCCCTGCTTCCTGACTGGATGGTGATATCTGAAGCACTCAGCGGCAACCAGACAGCCAGAGGGGAACGCGAGCCATCCATGCAGGTGGCGTAACCGTCCATCCTCACCCCGCCCCGCAGGCGATTAATCGATCATGACCACGACCTCCGACTCCCCCCCCCGCACCAAAATCCACAACCCTACCCTCGGAACAAAATAAAACAAATTTGCTTGAATCTCACGCTGCCTTTTGTTTGTAATTGACGACGCGATAGGCGAAGGCGAGGGATCTCATTTCTAGTGCCTGACGGGGGGGGGAGGGGGGAGGGGGTGGGGGAATTGGAGAGGAGAGAAGAGGGGGCAGAGGGCATCTCCGTGTATCTGTGTGTGCGTGCGTGCATCTTTGAGGAAACTCAAAGATCGGACGCGACAGAGCATGTATGTAGTCCAGCCGGACCAATTCACCACGTCTCTGTCTCTTGTCTCTCTGTTTCTGTTTCTCTATTTCTCTCTCTGTGTCTCTCTTTGTCTCTGTCTGTCTGTCTGTCTGTCTGTCTGTCTCTCTCTCTCTCTCTCTCTCTCTCTCATTTGAATTCTCTCTCCCGCCCGCCCGCCCGCCCGCACTCCCTCCCTCCTTTTCCTCTCGACTTGCCAGTCAATCCTGGGGCTTGAGCTACTGTACTGGCGCTCCAACACACAACGGTCCCACTCCGAGCCTGCCTGCCTGCCTGCCTGCCTATGCATGGGCCCCATACTCCAACGAGGCACATCATCATCCCCACCCCACCCCTTCTCTGAAAAGAAGGCAGTCTCAAATAAAGACAACCCTGAGATACCACCTTACCCCAGTCAGAATGTCCCACATCCACAAATCAGCCAACGACAAA
>NW_012330647.1:0-1039 GCF_000151885.1 Dipodomys ordii
TTTGAACAGATTGTCTTATATTTAAGAAAAAGGGAGCCAGTCACTGGTCGCTCTTGCCTGTATTCCTAGCAACTCTAGTGGCTGAGATCTGAGGATCATGGTTTGTTTAAAGCCAGCCAGGACAAGAAAAGTCCATGAGACTCTTATCTCTAATTAAACCCCAGAAAACTGGAAGTAGCGTAGTGGCTCAAGTGGTAGAGCGCTTGCCTGGAGCTGAAGAGCTCAGAGACAGCGCCCAGGCCCAGAGTTCTAGCCCCACAACCAACAAAAAAAGGGGGGGAGGGGACTTGGCATTGCATTAACTTTGTAGTATGATGGGCTACAGAAAGAAAGCTGAAGCCAGCATTTGCAGGGCCTCACTGCTGCCATCAGGTATCAGAAAGAAATCTACACTTCCTCTATTCATACTTGCTTTTAGATTATTTACCAAGTGTTCATCATTACCATTCGTTAGGTTGAAGTACTACACCCATGAGATAGGATATCCTACGGAAGATTGGTCTTCAAACAGGAGGACATGACGCTAGACGTGCTATATAGCACATACCAGTTAATATGGCACACGTTCGTGAAACATGGACTACATGTACCTTAGAATTTTTTCTCTCCTTTCTTCCCACCCTCCTTCATTCCGTCCCTCCTTTCCTTCCATGTATATGCATACATACCCCAGAACCATGGCTTAAACTCAGGGGCTTGCACACTTACTTGACTCTCTTGCCTCTGGTTGACTCTCCCTCTGGGAGCCATGACTCCAATCCCACACTACTTTTTTTTTTTTTTTTTTTTTTTCGGTCGTGGGGCTTGAACTCATTCAGCTCTTCAGCTCAAGGTGAGCGCTCTACCACTTGAGCTACAGCGCCACTTCCGGTTTTCTGGTGGTTTATTGGAAATAGGAGTCTCACGGTCTTTCCTGCCCGGGCTGGCTTTGAACCGCAATCCTCAAATCTCAGCCTCCTGAGTAGCTAGGATTACAGGCGTGAGCCACCAACGCCAGGCCCCACACTACTTTTTTGTTGGCAACTTTAAAGGAAAAAGT
>NW_012330648.1:0-1039 GCF_000151885.1 Dipodomys ordii
GCAGAAGGAGAAGCAGAAGAAGCAGAAGGAGAAGCAGAAGGAGTAACAGAAGCAGAAGAAGCAGCAGAAGGAGAAGCAGAAGCAGAAGAAGATGCAGAAGGAGAAGCAGGAGAAGCAGAAGAAGCAGAAGCAGAAGTAGAAGGAGAAGTAGGAGAAGGAGAAGGAAGAGCCGCAGAAGCAATAGGAGAAGCAGAAGAAGAAGCAGAAGCAGAATGAGAAGCAGAAAGAGAAGCAGTAAAGAAGAAGAAGCAGGAAAAGCAGAAGCAGCAGAAAGAGAAGAAGAAGAAGAAGAAGAAGAAGAAGAAGAAGAAGAAGAAGAAGAAGAAGAAGAAGAAGAAGAAGAAGAAGAAGAAGAAGAAGAAGAAGAAGAAGAAGAAGAAGAAGAAGAAGAAGAAGAAGAAGAAGAAGAAGAAGAAGGAGAAGCAGTAGAAGCAGAAGAAGCAGAAGCAGGAGAAGCAGAAGCAGAAGAAAAAGAATAAGCATAAGAAGCAGAATCAGAGGGAGAAGCAGAAGAAGGAGAAGCAGAAGCAGAAGAAGCAGCAGAAGCAGAAGCAGAAGCAGAAGAAGATGCAGAAGGAGAAGCAGAAGAATCAGAAGAAGGAGAAGGCGAAAGAGAAGGATTAGGAGTAGGAGAAGCAAAAGGATAAGCAGAAGCAGAAAGAGACGCAGAAGGAGAAGCAGCACGAGAAGTAGGAGAAGCAGGAGAAGCAGAAGCAGGAGAAGCAGAAGAAACAGAAGACGCAGAAGCAGAATGAGAAGCAGAAGGAGAAATTGAAGCAGAAGAAGAAGCAGAAGGAGAAGCAGAAGCAGAAGCAGAAGAAGGGGAAGGAGAAGCAGAAAGAGAAGCAGAAAGAGAAGCAGAAAGAGAAGCAGGAGAAGCAGAAGCAGGAGAAGCAGAAGCAGAAGACACATAGGAAGGAGAAGAAGTAGAAGCAGAAGGAGAAGCAGAAACAGAAGGAAAAGCAGATAGAGAAGCAGGAGAAGCAGAAGAAGCAGCAGCAGGAGAAGCAGATGTAGGAGAAGCAGAAGAAACAGAAGA
>NW_012330649.1:0-1039 GCF_000151885.1 Dipodomys ordii
ATGATTCAGTAGCAGAAAGTGAAGCTGAAGGAGAATCAGAAGGGGAAGCTGATGAATATGATTCAGTAGCAGAAGATTTAGCTGAAGGATATGCTTAATTATAAGTAGATGCAGAAATAGAAGCAGGAGCCGTAGTTGAGGATGGAGAAGGAGTAGAATCAGAAGTAGGAGAAGGAGAAGGATTATTAAGGGCAGAAGAAAGAATGAGAAAGAAGAAAGAGAAGTAGGAGAAGCACAAATGCAGAAGCAGGAGAAGCAGAAAGAGATGTAGAAAAACCAGGAGATGCAGAAGAAGAAGAAGAAGAAGAAGAAGAAGAAGAAGAAGAAGAAGAAGAAGAAGAAGAAGAAGAAGAAGAAGAAGAAGAAGAAGAAGAAGAAGTATAAGGAGAAGCATAAGGAGAAGCATAATGAGAAGCATAAGGAGAAGCAGTAGATGAAGCAGAAGCAGAAGAAAAAGAATAAGCAAAAGAAGCAGAAGCAGAAGCACTGGGAGAGGCAGAAGCAGAAGGAGAAGGAGCAGCAGAAGGAGAAGCAGAAGCAGAAAGAGAAGCAGAAACAGAAGGACAACAAATGGAGAAGCAGGAGAATCAGAAGAAGCAGAAGTAGAAGCATAAGAAACAGAAGCAAAAGAAACAGAAGAAGGAGAAGAGCAGAAACAGAAGCAGAAGGAGAAGCAGAAGCAGAAGGAGAAGCAGAAAGAGAAGCAGGAGAAGCAGAAGAAGCAGGAGAAGCAGAAGTAGAAGAAACAGAAGAATCTTAAGAAGCAGAAGCAGAATCTGATGCAGAAGGAGAAACAGAAGAAGCAGAATCTGAAGCAGAAGCAGAAGAAACAGAAATAGTAGAATAAACAGTAGCAGAAGCAGCAGGAGAAGCAGAAGAAGAAGACGGAGAAGGCGAGAGAGAAGGATTAGGAGTAGGAGAAGCAAAAGGATAAGCAGAAGCAGAAAGAGACGCAGAAGGATAAGCAGCACGAGAAGTAGGAGAAGCAGGAGAAGCAGAAGCAGGAGAAGCAGAAGAAACAGAAGACGCAGAAGCAGAA
>NW_012330650.1:0-1039 GCF_000151885.1 Dipodomys ordii
GAGCTTTAACGCTTCTAATGATGGCTGCTTTAGGCGTACTATGAATATGTATCAATTACTCTTTACTTTAGGTTGTATCCTCTATCTAAAGAGCTGTACCTCTTTAGGTTAGCTTTAAAACTTACAGTAATTTTATTTTGGAAATGCAGGTAAGTTTTAAGGTGAACTAAGATTCTTTCTTGGACAACCAGCTATCATCAGGCTCGTTAGGCTTTTCACCTCTACCTTAAAATCTTCTCACTATTTTGCCACATAGATGAGTTGGCCCTGTGGTAGGCTGTTCTAAGGTAGCTCGTCTGATTTCGGGGTCTCTGGCTTAAGTTCTCTTTGTCAGGTGTTTTCTAGTTAGCTCATTATGCAAAAGGTATAAGGTTGAATCTTTGCTTTTTTATACTTAGGTTTATCTTTCATCATTCCCTTACGGTACTATTTCTATAGCGCTAAATTAAATTTTCTATCGCCTATACTAATATAGTTAGTAAATGATTTAGTTTACATGAAGGTAATATAGTAAATTTTATGATTTGTTAGGCTAGGTATGGTTCAAAATATTCATAGAGTGTGAAATCTTCTGAGTGTAAGTCAGATGCTTTTTTTAAGCTATATTTTGATTTTTCCAAGTGCACTTTCCAGTACACTTACCTTGTTACGACTTGTCTCCTCTCAATCTTTTGTAATTAGGTGTTATGTACTTTTAATTGTTGAGAAATTGAGGAGGGTGACGGGCGGTGTGTGCGTGCTTCATTGCTCTATTCAATTAAACACTCTAGTTTTAATTTACTACTAAATCCTCCTTTATTCTACGGATTTCACGTAGAGTTTCGTAATGTTCTAGTAATAGAAAATGTAGCCCATTTCGCTCCACTCCATGGGCTACACCTTGACCTAACTTCTTTAGTAATACTGATTAGGCTTACTTTATTTCCTTTTTAGGGTTAACTGAAGATGGCGGTATATAGGCTGAATTAGCAAGGAGTGGTGAGGTAAATCGGGGATCATCGGTTATGGAACAGGCTCCTCTAGGTGGATATAAAGCACC
>NW_012330651.1:0-1039 GCF_000151885.1 Dipodomys ordii
GGGGAACATAGCGGGACACAGCGGGGTTCAGAAGCGGTACACAAGCGGGGTCACAGAGTGGTACACAGAGGGACACAGCGGGGGACACAGCGGGACACAGCGGGGAAAAAAGTGAGGCCACAGCAGAACACAGCGTGGGACACAGCGAGGACACAGCGGGACACAGCGGGACACAGCGGGGACAAAGCAGTAGACACAGCGGGACCCAGTGGCGGACACAGCGGGACACAGCGTGGGACACAGGGAGGACACAGCGGGACACAGCGGGACACAGCGTCGATACTGCTGGGACACAGCGGGACACAGCGAGGACACAGCGGGGGACACAGCGGGACACAGCGGGGAACACAGCGAGGACACAACGGCACCCAGCAGGACACAGCGTCGATACAGCGGGGACACAGGGTTACACAGTGTGGTACCCAGCTGTGGACACAACGGGACAGAGTGGGGGCACAGCGAGACACAGCGGGACACAGCGAGGACACAGCGGGATACATTGGTGACACAGCGGGGAAAACAGCAGGACAAAGCAGCGGACACAGCGGGGGACACAGCGCGACACAGCAAGACATAGCATGGACACAGCAGTAGACACAACGGGACATAGCAGGGGACACAGCTGGGGACACAACGGGACACAGCGGTGGACACAGCGAGGACACAGCAGGACCCACCGGGACCCAGCGGGGGACACAGCGAGGACACAGCAGGACACAGCGGGGGACACAGCGAGGACACAGCGGGGGACACAGCGGGACACAGCGGGGAACACAGCGAGGACACAGCGGGACCCAGCGGGACACAGCGTCGATACAGCGGGCACACAGCGTTACACAGCGTGGTACTCAGCTGTGGACACAACGGGACACAGTGGGGGCACAGCCGGACACAGCGGGACACAGTGGGACACAGTGGGGACAAAGCGTGAGACACAGCGAGGGACAGAGCGGGAGACAGTGGGGAACACAGCGAGGACACAGCGGGACACAGCGGGACACAGCGTCGATACAGCGGGGACACAGTGTTACACAGCGTA
>NW_012330652.1:0-1038 GCF_000151885.1 Dipodomys ordii
AAAACTTATATTAAGTGAAGTAAGCCAGGCCCAAAGAAACATAGGTCCCATGGTTTCCTTATTTGCAATATCTAGTATATGTCTGAGTTAAGTAGAAAAGGTCAGATAAGGTGATGTTAGAGAAATGAACCATAAGATATGTATTCAAATGTTTTTTTCTTTCATGCAATTGTTTCTAACACATTTATAAGATTATCTTTGTTGCTTTGTATGTTCCTCCTCCACAGTATAACCCCTGCTTTCACTGTATTTGATGTTGGTATAATTTGTGGAGGGGAAGGGGAAAAACAAATCATTTAAATAGGGATACAGGTGGACCCATTGCAACAATGAGATGTACAAGTCGTTATGTCGAAAAACGAACTTTACAACTTTGGTGGGGGGGAGGGAGGTGGGGAGGATTGGGTGGAGGGGAGCAGGGGGGGGAGGATGGGAAGGAATGGGAAGGGGAAACAAAGAGGAGGCTACAATGCTGGATCAGAAATGTACTCATTATCTTGCCCATGTAATTGTAACCCCTCTGTACAGTATTTTCACAATAAAAAAAAGAAATTTTTCTATAATAAATCCCTTCTTTCATATCTCTCTATATATTATTGGTTCCAATTCCCCGGATAACCTCAAATAATATATAACCTCTAGTAAGGTTTAGGTAATATGTGGTAGCAGCTTTGATTGCTAAAATGATTTGAGAATAGGGCCACTATTGACTGACATTTAATGAGCAGTTATGTTGGAATTGCTAAATATCAGTTGGAACTTAAGAGAGCTGGACTCTGGTGGCTCATGCCTGTAATCCTAGCTACTCATAGGAGGTTGAAATCTGAGGATCACAGAAGCCAGCTTGGGAAGGGAAGTTCATGAGACCCTTAATCTCTTACTAAGCATCAAAAAAATCGCTACTAGAACTGTGGCTCAAGTGGTAGAATGCCATCCTTAAGTGAAAAAGCTATGGGGCAGTGCCCAGGACCTGAAATCAAGTCCCAGTACAACACAGGGAAAAAAAGAAATTAAGATAGATGGGTGGACAAAAGTGTT
>NW_012330653.1:0-1038 GCF_000151885.1 Dipodomys ordii
TCTCCTTCTGCTTCTCCTTCTGCTTCTCTTTCTGCTTCTTATTCTGCTTCTGCTCCTCCTACTCCTAATCCTTCTCTTTCTCCTTCTTCTTCTGCTTCTCGTTCTGCTTCTGCTTCTTCTGCTTGTTCTGTTTCTTCTGCTTCTGCTTTTCCAGCTTCTGCTGCTTCTGCTTCTCCTTCTGCTTCAGGTTCTCCTTCTGATTCTTGGGCTTCTTCTGTTTCTTCTGCTTCTGCTTCTCCTGCTACTGCTTCTTCTGCTTCTCTTTCTGCTTCTCCTTCTGCTTCTGCTTCTCCTTCTGCTCCTTCTCCTTCTTCTGTTTCTTCTTCTTCTTCTGCTTCTCCCTCTTCTGCTTTTTCTGCTTCTCCTTCCTTTCCTCTGCTTCTGCTTCTCCTTCTCCTTCTTCTGCTTCTCTTTCTGCTTCTGCTTCTGCTTCTTCTGATTCTCCAGCTAATCCTTCTTCTTCTCCTTCTGTTTCTGCTTCTCTTTCGGTTTCTGCATCTCCTTCTGCTTCAACTTCTGCTGCTCCTTCTCCTTCTTCTGTTTCTCCCTCTGCTTCTGCTTCTTATGCTTCTTCTTTTTCTTCTGCTTCTGCTTCTCCTACTTCTGCTTCTTATGCTTCTACTGCTTCTTCTTCTGCTTCTGCTTCTTCTGCTTCTACTTCTCTTTCTGCTTCTGCTTCTCCTGCTTGTTTTTCTGCTTCTTCTGCTGCTTCTCCTTCTGCTGCTTCTTCTACTTTTCCTTCTGCTTCTCTTTTTGCTTCTCCTTCGGCTTCTGCTTCTTCTGTTTCTCCTGCCTGAATTTCTGATTCTACTTCTTCTGCTGCTTCTCCTTCTGCTTCTGCTTCTACTTCTGCTTCTGTTTCTGCTTCTTCTGCTTCTACTCTTTCGGCTTCTCCTGATTCTGCTTATTGTGCTTCTCCTGCTTCTTTTTCTGCTTCTCATTCCTCTTCTGCTTCTCCTTCTGCTTCTGCTTATCCACCTTCTCCTACTTCTGCTTCTCCTTCAGCTTCTGCTTCTTCTGCTTCTCCTGCTTCTCCTT
>NW_012330654.1:0-1038 GCF_000151885.1 Dipodomys ordii
CCAGAAGAAAGAGAAGCCGAAAGGGAGAAGTAGTTGTAGAAGAAGCCCCAATCAGAAGAAGCAGTAGCAGAAATAGAAAGAGAAGCCGACGAAGAGAAGCAGAACGAGAAGCAGGAGACAGAAGAAGCAGAAGCGGGAGAAGCAGAAGAAGAAGAAACAGAAGAAGGAAAAGGAGCATAAGGAGCAGCAGAAAGAGAAGCAGGAAAAGCAGAAGAAGCAGAAGCACTAGAAGCAGAAGCAGAAAACAGGAGAAGGACAAGAAGCAGAAGCAGAAGGAGAAGCAGAAACAGAAGGAGAAGCAGAAAGAGAAAGAGGGGAAGCAGAAGAAGCAGAAGCAGGAGAAGCAGAAGCATAAGAATCCGAAGAAGCAGAAGCAGAACCTGAAGCAGAAGGAGAAGCAGGAGAAGGAGAAGAAGCAGAATCTGGAGAAGCAGAATGAGAAGCTGAATTAGAAGCAGAAGCAGAAGCAGAAAGAGAATCAAAAGCAGAAGGAGAAGCAAAAGAAACAGAAGAAGCAGAAGCAGTAGCAGTTGCAGCAGAAGCAGAAGAGAAGCAGAAGGAAAAGCAGAAGAACGAGAAGGAGAAGGAGAAACAGAAGGAGAAGCAGAAGGAGAAGCAGAAGGAGAAGCAGAAGAAGCAGAAGGAGAAGCACAAGGAGAAGCGGAAGCAAAAGAAGCAGCAGAAGGAGAAGCAGAAGCAGAAGAAGATGCAGAAGGAGAAGCAGGAGAAGCAGAAGAAGCAGAAGCAAAAGGAGAAAGAGAAGGAGAAGAAGGAGAAGCAGAAGTAGAATCAGAAGAAGCAAAGAAGAAGAAGAAGAAGAAGAAGAAGAAGAAGAAGAAGAAGAAGAAGAAGAAGAAGAAGAAGAAGAAGACGAAGAAGAAGAAGAAGAAGAAGAAGAAGCAAAACAAACAGAAGAAGGAGAAGAGCAGAAGCAGAAAGAAAAGCAGAAGCAGAAGGAGAAGCAGAAAGAGAAGCAGGAGAAGCAGAAGAAGCAGGAGAAGCAGAAGCAGAAGAAACAGGAAAAGCCGAAGAAGCAGA
>NW_012330655.1:0-1038 GCF_000151885.1 Dipodomys ordii
CCGCCCCCCCCCCGCCTTCGGGCTTCCCTGGAGTTCTGCTCCTAATTATCTCTTTAATATCTCTTTATCTTCCAGCCCCTGCTTCCTGACCGGATGGTGATATCTGAAGCACTCAGCGGCAACCAGACAGCCAGAGGGGAACGCGAGCCATCCATGCAGGTGGCGTAACCGTCCATCCTCACCTCCCACCCGCAGGCGATTACTCGACCACGACCACGACCTCCGACCCCCACCCCCGCACCAAAATCCACAACCCTACCCTCGGAACAAAATAAAACTAATTT
This sequence comes from Dipodomys ordii, assembly GCF_000151885.1. Classification (NCBI taxonomy): domain Eukaryota; kingdom Metazoa; phylum Chordata; class Mammalia; order Rodentia; family Heteromyidae; genus Dipodomys; species Dipodomys ordii. Next base: position 285 of record NW_012330655.1, read on the forward strand.
GCTTGAATCTCACGCTGCCTTTTGTTTGTAATTGACGCAATAGGCGAAGGGGAGGGATCTCATTTCTGGTGCCTGACATGGGGGGAGGGGGGAGGGGGCGGGGGAATTGGAGAGGAGAGAAGAGGGGGCAGAGGGCATCTCAGTGTATCTGTGTGTGTGCGTGCGTGCATCTTTGAGGAAACTCAAAGATCGGATGGGACAGAGCATGTATGTAGTCCAGCCGGACCAATTCACCACGTCTCTGTCTCTTGTCTCTCTGTTTCTATTTCTCTATTTCTATCTCTGTGTCTCTCTTTGTCTCTGTCTGTCTGTCTGTCTGTCTGTCTGTCTGTCTGTCTGTCTCTCTCTCGTTTGAATTCTCTCTCCCGCCCGCCCGCCCGCCCGCACTCCCTCCCTCCTTTTCCTCTCGACTTGCCAGTCAATCCTGGGGCTTGAGCTACTGTACTGGTGCTCCAACACACAACGGTCCCACTCCGAGCCTGCCTGCCTGCCTGCCTGCCTATGCATGGGCCCCATACTCCAACGAGGCACATCATCATCCCCACCCCACCCCTTCTCTGAAAAGAAGGCAGTCTCTCTCGGGGCCAGCCAGGTGGGCGGTTTTGTCAGTCAGTCAGTGCGTGGTTTGTTTGTTCTTTTTTTTCCCCCATGCATTTCATGAGAGAAAACTGCAATTCACAAAACCACCGCTAGATGGCGCGCGTTCGCCGTTGACAAGGTGGATGGGGCGGCGGGAGGGGCAAAACACGGGTCG
>NW_012330656.1:0-1038 GCF_000151885.1 Dipodomys ordii
TCTCCCTCCCCCCCCGCCTTCGGGCTTCCCTGGAGTCCTGCTCCTAATTATCTCTTTAATATCTCTTTATCTTCCAGCCCCTGCTTCCTGACCGGATGGTGATATCTGAAGCACTCAGCGGCAACCAGACAGCCAGAGGGGAACGCCAGCCATCCATGCAGGTGGCGTAACCGTCCATCCTCACCCCTCCCCCGCAGGCGATTACTCGACCACGACCACGACCTCCGACCCCCCCCCCCCGCACCAAAATCCACAACCCTACCCTCGGAACAAAATAAAACAAATTTGCTTGAATCTCACGCTGCCTTTTGTTTGTAATTGACGACGCAATAGGCGAAGGGGAAGGATCTCATTTCTGGTGCCTGACGGGGTGGGGGAGGGGGGAGGGGGCGGGGGAATTGGAGAGGAGAGAAGAGGGGGCAGAGGACATCTCAGTGTATCTGTGTGTGTGCGTGAGTGCATCTTTGAGGAAACTCAAAGATCGGACGCGACAGAGCATGTATGTAGTCCAGCCGGACCAATTCACCACGTCTCTGTCTCTTGTCTCTCTGTTTCTGTTTCTCTATTTCTCTCTCTGTGTCTCTCTTTGTCTCTGTCTGTGTGTCTGTCTGTCTGTCTGTCTGTCTCTCTCTTTCTCTCTCTCTCTCTCTCGTTTGAATTCTCTCTCCCGCCCGCCCGCCTGCCCGCACTCCCTCCCTCCTTTTCCTCTCGACTTGCCAGTCAATCCTGGGGCTTGATCTACTGTACTGGCGCTCCAACACACAACGGTCCCACTCCGAGCCTGCCTGCCTGCCTGCCTGCCTATGCATGGGCCCCATACTCCAACGAGGCACATCATCATCCCCACCCCACCCCTTCTCTGAAAAGAAGGCAGTCTCTCTCGGGGCAAGCCAACCTGGGCCGGTTTTCTCAGTCAGTCAGTGCGTGGTTTGTTTGTTCTTTTTTTTCCCCCATGCATTTCATGAGAGAAAACTGCAATTCACAAAACCACCACTAGATGGCGCGCGTTCGCCGTCGACAAGGTGGATGGGGCGGCGG
>NW_012330657.1:0-1038 GCF_000151885.1 Dipodomys ordii
GTTCATGCTTATAATCCTAGATACTTAAGAGGCCAAGCTCTTAGAATTTACACTCAAAGCCAGCATGGGCAACAAATACCTGTAAGACTCTCTATCTCCAATAACCACCAAAAAAGCAGGAAGGAGAAGGGTGGCTTAAGTGGCAGAGAGTGACAAACTTGAATGATAAAGCTAAACTGGGCTCAAGCCCCATACACACCAGCAGACCATATTTAAACTCTTTCCCCTCTCCTCTCCTTTGTGCCCCTCCCCTCTTTACCTGTTCCTTCACCTCACATTTCCTCTCTTCTCCCTTTCCCTTTGCATGTGTTTTTTTCTTTTTTTTTATTTAATTTTATTTTATTTGTGAACATACTGTACAGAGGGGTTACAATTGCATGGGCAGGATAATGCGTACATTTCTTACCAAGCATTGCAGCCTCCTCCTTTGTTTACCCTTCACATCCCTTCCCAGCCTCCCCCCTCCCCCCCTATCCCAATCCCTCTCCTTCCCCCCTCCCCCCCCCCCCCCCTCCCCCCCCCCCCCGCACCGACGTTGTAAAGCTCGTTTTGGACATGACAACTTGTACTTCTCATTGTCTGTATCCTTAAACAACTGGTTTTTCCCCATCTCCTCCACAAGTTATACTGACATCAAATATAGTGAAAGCAGGGGTTATACTGTGGGGGAGGGACATACAAAGCAACAAAGAGATAATCTTATAAATGCGCTAGAAACACATGCATGAAAGAAAAAAACATTAAAATACATATCTAAGGGTTCATTTTCCTGACATCAGATTATCTGACCTTTTCCGCTTGACTCATACATATACTAGATATTGCAAATAATGGGAACTCATGTGACCTATGTTTCTTGTAAACAGACACAGAATGCTTAGTCTTGTAACCATCTCCGACAGATGCAGTCTCCACACTTGCACACCTGTTAACCACTATTTTTCTTATGCCTTTATCTCAAAAAAATAACTTATTTTTATCTATTTTGCCTCATTTTTCCCAAACTGACTTCTGGACTCTTGGATCTTAAAAGGGGGG
>NW_012330658.1:0-1038 GCF_000151885.1 Dipodomys ordii
ATGAGGGAAACCCGTGGAGTCTGTTTCTGTGGATCTGTCCTTCCTTCATTTAATATGATTTTTTCCAACTCTTTCCATTTCCTTACAAATAGGGAGATGTCATTCTTTCTGATGGGAGCACAGAATTCCATTGTGTGTATATTCCATATTGTCTTGATCCATTCATCTACTGAGGGGCATCTGGGATGGTTCCACATCTTAGCTATAGATCATTAATTTTTTAAGTTTGTTTAGCCCATATGGTACATATTTGTGGCATATGGTCTTATATTTCAATGCTTGTGTACAATATGTACTGATTATGTTCTTATTACTTTGTATTAGGAACCTTCAAATTACTCTTTTGTAGTTATTTGTAAATGTTGACTATCTGGTTGTTATTATTGTTTTTAAATTATATTTTCTTAAAAGAATAGCTTTAGATAAAAGCAAAGTTGGAAAAATAACCCAGAGTTATAAGCACCCAGACTTTCCTGCCCAGGCTGGCACTGAACCGCGAGCCTCAGATCTCAGCCTCCTGAGTAGCTAGCATTATAGGTATGAGCCACTGGCACCTGACTAAAAGTTCCCATTTTTGGTAACAAATTAGTTTCTTTAAAAAAAATGTGTGTGTGTGTGTGAGAGAGAGAGAGGGGGGAAGGAGGGAGGGAGAGAGAGAGAGAGAGAGAATGAAATAGAGCATTGCTGCCAAAAAGTATTATTGAAGAATATAAAAATATTAATGGCTAATAAGGTAGTAATATATTTAAAGCACATGGAAGTGGTGGCATCACAGTTTCTCTTTTCTGAACCCACAGTGCCTTTGCCTCCCCAGAGTTCTCCTGATCTGTTTTGTTCTGCAGGAGACAGCATAACTAGCCAATGTTCCAGATGGCAGGCCGTGGCCACTGCCTCCAAACTTTCTCCACCACCTGATGAGCCTTGAAGAAATTGTGTGTCTCCAATTTGTCTTGTTTGAGCTTAATTTATTTTATCAGTGTGCATACTATTTCCTGCTCGTGAAAAGAAGTCTCAGTTACATATTCCCTGGAAAGGGTC
>NW_012330659.1:0-1038 GCF_000151885.1 Dipodomys ordii
TTCAGTGATCGCACGAACTCTCCGGGAAGAGCAGGCGGAGAAAAACTGTGCGGATCAGTGCGGTAGCGCCCTCTACCCCAGTATAGAGCAGCCGCGTGACACACTCATACGCAGAAAGTGGTAGAACCGCCCCCCCCCCGCCTTCGGGCTTCCCTGGAGTCCTGCTCCTAATTATCTCTTTAATCTCTCTTTATCTTCCAGCCCCTGCTTCCTGACCAGATGGTGATATCTGAAGCACTCAGCGGCAACCAGACAGCCAGAGGGGAACGCGAGCCATCCATGCAGGTGGCGTAACCGTCCATCCTCACCCCCCCCCGCAGGCGATTACTCGACCACGACCACGACCTCCGACCACCCCCCGCACCAAAATCCACAACCGTACCCTCGGAACAAAATAAAACAAATTTGCTTGAATCTCACGCTGCCTTTTGTTTGTAATTGACGCAATAGGCGAAGGGGAGCGATCTCATTTCTGGTGCCTGACGGGGGGGGAGAGGGGGGAGGGGGCGGGGGAATTGGAGAGGAGAGAAGAGGGGGCAGAGGGCATCTCAGTGTATCTGTGTGTGTGCGTGCGTGCATCTTTGAGGAAACTCAAAGATCGGACGCGACAGAGCATGTATGTAGTCCAGCCGGACCAATTCACCACGTTTCTGTCTCTTGTCTCTCTGTTTCTGTTTCTCTATTTCTCTCTCTGTGTCTCTCTTTGTCTCTGTCTGTCTGTCTGTCTGTCTGTCTGTCTGTCTGTCTCTCTCTCTCTCTCGTTTGAATTCTCTCTCCCGCCCGCCCGCCCGCCCGCACTCCCTCCCTCCTTTTCCTCTCGACTTGCCAGTCAATCCTGGGGCTTGAGCTACTGTACTGGCGCTCCAACACACAACGGTCCCACTCCGAGCCTGCCTGCCTGCCTGCCTGCCTATGCATGGGCCCCATACTCCAATGAGGCACATCATCACCCCACCCCACCCCTTCTCTGAAAAGAAGGCAGTCTCTCTCGGGGCCAGCCAGCCTGGGCCGGTTTTCTCAGTCAGTCAGTGCGTGGTT
>NW_012330660.1:0-1038 GCF_000151885.1 Dipodomys ordii
ATCATATGGACTTTGCTGCCTAGGCTGGCTTTGAACTGAGATCTTCAGATCTCAGCCTCCTGAGTAGGTAGGATTACAGTTGTGAGCTACTGGCTGGATGCTTTTTTTTTTTTTTTTACATACTATGGTACATTTCATGTAGCATGACTTTTTTCCATAAAGATCTGGTTTTATCACTTCTATTGACTGAACAATATGTATTGCTCTAGTAGAATTTTAAATGATTGATAGACAGGCATTGTCATATCTTATTTTCTACTTGCCCAATATTATCTTTGGAATAAATTCCTAGAAATGGAATTGTATATGTCTTAGGTGCTTAGGGCATGGGTCAAATGTTCAAACCTCAGTAGTGCCAAAAATATAAATAAAATAGATTAAAAATTGAAAAAAAAAAGTATACCTTTTAAGTCTTTCTATAGATGGTTAATTTTCTAGGGCAGTTGTACCATTTTACATTTCTGCCATCAATATATGGAAGTACTTGTTTGTCTGGTACAATTCCCAACACTATTTTTTTGCTTATTTAGTAAATCTTAATTTTTTTTTTTGGGTCCGGTCGTGGGGCCTGAACTCTGGGCCTGGGCGCTGTCCCTCAGCTCTTCAGCTCAAGGCTAGCGCTCTACCACTTGAGCCACAGCGCCACTTCTGGCTTTTTTCTTTTTGCTTATGTGGTGCTGAGGAATTGAACCCAGGGCCTCAAGCATGCAAGGCAAGTGCTCTACCACTGAGCCACCTTCCCAGCCCCAGTAAATCTTAATTTAAAAAGTGAATTTAAAGAGCTCTTCATTTAAAGAGTTAAATCTTCATTTAACAATTTAATTATAGGACATATTCTTTTTTTTTGTCGGTCATGGGGCTTGAACTCTGGGCCTGAGCACTGTCCCTCAGCTCTTCAGCTCAAGGCGAGCACTCTAAGACATATTCTATATTTATTAATAACCTTGGTCTAGTAGGGCTTTGATCTCCTGGAACATAGAAACTGTTGGTGACCATTGGAATTTTTATTGACCACAGCAAAATGTTTATGAATTATGA
>NW_012330661.1:0-1038 GCF_000151885.1 Dipodomys ordii
TCCTCTGCTTGTCCTAGAAGCTTCTGCTTCTGCTTATTCTACTATTTTGTGCTTCTTCTGTTTCTCCTTCTGCTTCAAATTCTGCTTCTGCTTCTTCCGCTTCTCCTGTTTCTTCTGCTTCTGCTTCTCCTGCTTCTTTTGGTTCTCCTGCTTCTCTTTCTGCTTCTCCTTCTGCTTCTGCTTCTCCTTCTGCTTCTGCTTCTGCTCTTCTCCTTCTTCTGTTTCTTTTGCTTCTGTTTCTTCTGCTTCTTCTTCTTCTGATTCTTCTGATTCTACTTCTGCTTCTGCTTCTTCTCCTTCTCTTTCTGCTTCTTCTGATTCTCCTGCTTCTCCTTCTTGTTCTCCTTCTGTTTCTGCTTCTCTTTCTGCTTCTGCTTCTCCTTCTGCTGCTCCTTCTCCTTCTCCTTCTTCTGCTTCTCTCACTGCTTCTGCTTCTGCTTCTTTTGCTTATTCTTTTTCTTCTGCTTCAGCTTCTCCTGCTTCTGCTTCTTCTGCTTCTACTGCTTCTCCTGATACTTCTCCTTATGCTTCTCCTTATGCTTCTCCTTATGCTGCTGCTTCTTCTTCTTCTTCTCTTTCTTCTGCTTCTGCTTTTTCTCTTTCTTCTGCTTCTGCTTTTCCGGCCTCTTCTGCTTCTACTTCTCCTGCTTCTTCTCCTTCAATTCTCCTGATTCTACTTCTTCTGCTTTCCCTGCAACTCTTTCTGCTTAACCATCACTTCAGCTCATTCTCCAACTACAGATCTTCTTCAACTGCTTCTCAGCTTGTGCTTCTTCTGCATCTCCTGCATCTCCATCTACATTCTCTCCCACAGCTTCTCTTTCTATTCTGCTTGTGCTTCTTCTGATTCTGAACCAACTCCTTCTACTACTACTTCTGCTTCATGCATCTTCAGATTACATGCTTATCATTATGCATCACCTTCGGATGGATATTCCCTTCGGCTTCATATACGATCCAGCTTCTCCTATCTCTTTATCAGATTCTACGACACAACGGATTCTTAAGTTTACCCAGCTATCTCCTACGGATTTACCA
>NW_012330662.1:0-1038 GCF_000151885.1 Dipodomys ordii
TCAGGGACACAGCGTCGATTCAGCGGGGACACAGCGGGGCACAGCGGGGACACAGTGGGACTCAGCGGTGACACTGCAGTACACAGCGGGACACAGTGGTGGACACAGAGGGGTACACAGCGGGACACAGCGGGAAACACACCGAGGACACAGCGGGGGACAATGCGGGATACCACGGGATACAGTGTGACACAGCGGGACACAGTGGTGACACTGCAGGGACACAGCGGGACAAAGAGGGGGACACAGCGGGACACAGCGGGACACAGCGGGGGACACAGAGGGGCACACAGCGTGACACAGCGGGAAACACACCGAGGACACAGCGGGGGACAATGCGGGACACCACGGGACACAGTGTGACACAGCGCGACAAAGCGGGGACACTGCAGGGACACAGCGGGACAAAGCGGGGGACACAGCGGGACACAGCTGGGCACACAGCGTGGTACAGCAGGGGACAGAGAGGGGACAAAGAGGGACACAAAGGGACACAGCTTGACACAGCGGGGTACACAGAAGGACACAGCGGGCACACAGTGGGGACACAGCGGGACACAGCGGGACACAGCGGCGAACGTGAGGGACACAGCGGGGGACACAGCTGGACACAGAGGGGGACACAGAATGGTACACAGAGGGACCCAGCGGGGAACACAGCGAGGACACAGAGGGACCCAGCGGGACACAGCGTATATACAGTGCGGACACAGCGGGACACAGCTTGGTACTCAGCTGGGAACACAACGGGACACATCGGGGGACACAGCGAGGACCCAGCGGAACACAGCGGGGGACATAGCAAGGACACAGCGGGACACAGCGGGACACAGCGGGGACTCGCCGGGGGACACAGCGGGCTACAAACTGGGACACGACGCCACACAGTGGGACACAGCGGGACACAGCGGGGACACTGCTGGAACATAGCCGATCACAGCGGGTTACACAACGGGACACAGCGGGACACAGCGGGGGACACAGCGGGGATACAGCGGGACACAGCGTCTATACAGCGGGGACACAGCGTTACACAGC
>NW_012330663.1:0-1038 GCF_000151885.1 Dipodomys ordii
TCAGACAGCGGGGACACAGCGAGGACACAGCGAGACACAGCGGGGACACAGCGGGTGACTCAGCGGCGGACACAGCGGGGGACAATGCGGGACACCACGGAACACAGCGGGACACAGCGGGAAACAGCTGTGACCCTGCGGGGACACAGCGGGGGACACAGCGGGAAACAGCGGGACACAGCTGGACACAGTGTCGATGCATCGGGGACATAGCCGGACACAGCGGCGTACACAGCTGGGGTCACAACGGGACACAGGGGGGGACACAGCGAGGACACAGCGGAACACAGCGTGGGACACAGCGAGGACACAGCGGGACACAGCGGGACACAGCGGGGACACAGGAAGGACACAGAGGGACACAGCTGGGGACACAGCGGGACACAGCGGGAACACAGCGGGGACTCACCGGGGAACACAGCGGGAGAAAAAGCGGGACACCAAGGGACACAGTGTGACACAGCGGGACACAGCAGGGAACACAGCTGGGGACACAACGGGCAACAGCGGGGGACACAGCGGGACACAGTGGGACACAGCAGGGACAAAGCGGGAGAAAGAGCGGGGGACAGAGCGGGACACAAAGGGGACACAGCGGAAACCAGCGGGGAAACAGCGGGGACTCAGGGGGGGACACAGAGGGACAAAGGTGGTCACAGTTGGACACAGCCGGGACACAGCAGGGACACAGTGGAGGACACAGCCGGACACAGTGGGACACAGCGGGGACACAGCGGGACACAGCGGGACACAGCCGGGGACACAGCGGGACACAGCGGGGGACACAGCGAGGACACAGCTGGACACAGCGGGGTACACAGTAGGACACAGCGGGGGACACAGAGGGTCACACAGTGGGAAACAGCGGGAAACACAGCGAGGACACAGCGGGGACACAGCGCGGGACACTGCGGGACACAGCTGGGGACACAGCGGGGGACAGAGCGGACACAGTGGGGAACACAGCGAGGACCCAACGGGACTCAGCAGACATAGCGTCGATACAGCGGGGGACACAGCGGGACACAGAGGGACATA
>NW_012330664.1:0-1038 GCF_000151885.1 Dipodomys ordii
GGCAGTCAGTCCAGAGATCTAATTTCTCCCCTATTTTAAACGTACCTTTTGCATATGAGAGAGAAAACACACTAAACTGGTTTTCTATAGGAACATATATGTGAATACATTCACCATGGAGTGAAAAGATAGAGTCGCTTCCAAATGACATGTACAGCAGAATACCAACACATCCAGATGACTTCTGCAAGAAGCCAAGGCCCACTTGTGCAATCCCATAATGAGGAAGCTTCAGTCAGTGGCCTGGTTTGAGTCCAGGCCTCCACTTAAAAACGACCTTTCCTTTACTTTGTGTTTTTATTTTGCCCTGTTTTCTTTTCCTTTCTATGACCTCTCCCCCCAACCCCCCACCCCCTTCCCTCCACAGGTCTCTCTTTCTCCTTTTCTTTCTCTGTAGTTTGAGCCTGAGAGTTACTTAATTCCTGAACTTCTGGGTTTTCCTTAGATCTGGTAACCTGGTGGACATAAAAATTTGGGAAAGCCTCAAAACAGTCACCCCCACCCCACGAAAAATAATCATGCTTGTCGCCAAAAGATTTTAAATGAGAAAACAGTGGTCAAGTGAAGCAAATGAAGGCTGTAATAGCCACCATGTTTCTAGACTACTGTACCAAGTTTTTATATATATATAAAATATATTTTTATTGTGAAAATACTGTACAGAGGGGTTACAATTACACTGGTAAGATAATGAGCACATTTCTTATAAGCATTGTAGCCTCCTGCTTTGTTTCCCCTTCCCATCCCTTCGTATCCTCCCCCCCCTCCCCCCATCCCCCCACCAAAGTTGTCAAGTTCGTTTTTCGACATAACGACTTGTATATCTCATTGTTTCAATGGGTCCTCCTGTATCCCTGTTTTAACAATTTGTTTTTTCCCTTCCCCTCCACATATATCAACACCAGGATTTTTTTTTTATTAAGCAAAACAACTCAGTTATTCAGCTGTGAGTATGTCCATACAAACAAGATGCAGGAGCCTTCCATGCTGGACTGGCCAAAAAAGGGGGGAGAGCTAGGAAGGTGGCTTAGTGGTAGA
>NW_012330665.1:0-1038 GCF_000151885.1 Dipodomys ordii
CGCAGAAGGATACGCAGCACGAGAAGTAGGAGAAGCAGAAGCAGGAGAAGCAGAAGAAACAGAAGAAGCAGAAGCAGTAGCTGAAGAATCAGAAGATGCAGAAGTAGAAGGAGCAGCAGCAGCAAAAGCAGCAGAACAAGAAGGAGAAGGAGAACCAGAAGGAGAAGCAGAAGGAGAAGCAGAAGGAGAAGCAGGAAAAGGAGAAGAAGCAGTAGCAGCCGGAGAAGGAGAAGCAGAAGTAGAAGAAGAAGCATAAGCACCACCACCACCAGCACGAGCTGCAGCAGATGCAGAAGGAGAAGCAGAAGAAGCATATAAACAGAAGGAGTAGAAGAAGAAGAAGAAGAAGAAGAAGAAGAAGAAGAAGAAGAAGAAGAAGAAGAAGAAGAAGAAGAAGAAGAAGAAGAAGAAGAAGAAGAAGCAGAAGCAGAAGCAGAAAAAGAAGCAGACGAAGAGAAGCAGAACGAGAAGCAGGAGAAGCAGAAGAAGAAGAAACAGAAGAAGGAGAAGTAGCAGAAGCAGAAGGAAAGCAGAAGGAGAAGCAGAAAGTGAAGCAGAAACAGAAGGAGAAGCAGAAAGAGAAGGAGGGGAAGCAGAAGAAGCAGAAGCATAAGAATCCGAAGAAGCAGAAGCAGAACCTGAAGCAGGAGAAGTGGAAGAAGCAGAATCTGGAGAAGCACAATGAGAAGCAGAATGAGAAGCAGAAGCAGAAGCAGAAAGAGAATCAAAAGCAGAAGTTGAAGCAGAAGAAACAGAAGAAGCAGAAGCAGTAGTCGTTGTAGCAGAAGCAGAAGGAGAAGCAGTAGGAAAAGCAAAAGAACGAGAAGGAGAAGTAGAAGCAGAAGGAGAATCAGAAGGAGAAGTAGAAGAAGGAGAAGCAGAAGCAGAAGAAGCAGCAGATGGAGAAGCAGAAGCAGAAGCAGATGCAGAAGGAGAAGCAGAAGAAGCAGAAGCAGAAGAAGAAGCAGAAGTAGGAGAAGGAGAAAGAGAAGAAAGGGCAGCAGAAGCAATAGGAAAAGCAGAAGGAGAAGCAGAAGA
>NW_012330666.1:0-1038 GCF_000151885.1 Dipodomys ordii
GACCCCTCTGTAACCCCTCTGTATCCCGCTATGTCTACTGACAGTCCCTGCTGAGTCCCTCTGTGTCCCGCTATGTACCGCAGTGTCCTCGATGTGGACCACGCTGTGATCCGCTGTGTCCTCGCTGTGTCCCCCGATGTGTCCCGCTGTGTCCTTGCTCTGTCCCACGCTGTGTTTATCTGTGTTTTCTTTGTGTCCCCAAATGTGTCCATTTTTGTCCCCAGCTGTATAACCCGTTGAATCCCGTTGTATCCCCACTGTATCGAGGATGTGTCCCGAAGGGTCCCTCTGTGTCCTCGCTGTGTTCCCCGCTGTATACCCTTCAGTGTCCCGCTCTATGTCCCGCTGTGTCCCCCTGTGTCCCCCGATGTGTACCTTTGTGTCCCGCTGTGTATTGCTGTGTCCCCCGCTGAGTCCCGCTGTGTCCCGCTGTGTCCCCGCTGTGTCCCGCTGTGTCCAACCTGTGTCCCCCGCTGTGTGTCCCCGCTGTGTCCCGCTCTGTCCCCAGCTATGTCCCATGCTTTGTCCCCGCTGTGTCCCGCTGTCTCCCGCTGTGTCCCCCGCTGTGTCCCTGCTGTGTCCCCGCTGTGTCCCGCTGTGTCCCGCTGTGTCCCGCTGTGTCCTGCTGTGTAATGCTGTGTCCCCTGCTGAGTCCCGCTGTGTCTCCGCTGTGTCCCGCTGTGTCTCCAGTTGTGTCCCGCTGTGTCTACTGCTGTGTCCCTGCTGTGTCCCGCTGTGTCCCCGCTGTATCGACGCTGTGTCCCACTGGGTCCCGCTGTGTCCTCGCTGTGTTCCCCGCTGTGTCCCGCTGTGGACCCCTCTGTGCCCCCTCTGTGTCCCGCTGTGTCTACTGCTGTGTCCCTGCTGTGTCCCGCTGTGTCCCGCTGTGTCCCGCTGTGTCCCGCTGTGTCTAGCTGTGTCCTCGCTGTGGCCCACGCTGTGTTCCGTTGTGTCCTCGCTGTGTCCCCCGCTGTGTCCCGCTGTGTCCTTGCTGTGTCCTACGCTGTGTTTCTCTGTGTCTTCTTTGTGTCCCCCTGA
>NW_012330667.1:0-1038 GCF_000151885.1 Dipodomys ordii
ACAGCAGGACACATCGGCCGACACAGTGGGACACAGCGGGACACAGAAGGGGACACAGCAGGGAACACAGCGAGGACCCAGCGGGACCCAGCGGGGGACACCGCGGGACACAGCGGGGGACACAGCGAGGACACAGTGGGACCAGTGGGACACAGCGTCGATAGAGCGGGGACACAGCAGGGTACACAGCTGGGGACACAACGGGACACAGCAGGGGACACAGCGAGGACACAGCGGAACACAGCGTGGGACACAGCGAGGACACAGCGGGACACAACTGGACACAGCGGGGACACAGCAGTGACACAGCAGGGACACAGCGGGGACACAGCGGGACACAACGGGACACAGCGGGGGACACAGCAGGACACAGCGGGGGAAACGGCTGTGGACCTAGCGGGACACAACGTTAAATACAGCGAGGACACTACGAGACCAAGCGGGACACAACGTCGATACAGCGTGGACACAGCGGGACCCAGCGGGGTACAAAGGTGGGGACACAAAGGGACACAGTGGGGGACACAACGGGACACAGGGGGACACAGTGGGACACAGCAGGGACAAAGTGTGAGACACAGTGGGGGACAGAGCGGGAGACAGCGGGGGAAACAGCGAGAACACAGCGGGACACAGCGGGGACACAGCGGGGACTCAGCGGGGGACACAGCGGGGGACATAGTGGGACACCACGGAACACAGCGGGACACAGCGGGAAACAGCGGTGACCCTGCGGGGACAGAGCGGGACACAGCGGGGGACCAAGCGGGACACAGTGGGGGACAGAGCGTGGGACACAGCGAGACACAGCAGGGACAAAGCTGGACACAGCGGGGTACACATCGGGACACAGCGAGGACACAGCGGGACACAGAGGGTCACAGCAGGGACACAGTGGGACACAGTCGGACACAACGGGGGACACAGCGGGACACAGCGGGGGACACAGCGAGGTCACAGCAGGACACAGCGGGGAAACAGCAAGGACACAGCGGGGGACAAAGCAGGGGACATAGCAGAACACAGCGGACACAGCGG
>NW_012330668.1:0-1038 GCF_000151885.1 Dipodomys ordii
GCTTCTGCTTCTGCTTCTCTGATTCTCCAACTTCTCCTTCTTCTTCTCCTTCTGTTCTGCTTCTCTATCTGCTTCTGCATCTCATTCTGCTTCACATTCTGCTGCTCTTTCTCCTTCTTCTGTTTCTCCCTCTGCTTCTGCTACTTATGCTTCTTGTTTTTTCTTCTGCTTTTGCTTCTCCTGCTTCTTCTGCTTCTCCTGCTTCTCTTTCTGCTTCTGCTTATCCTTCTGTTTCTCCTACTCCTATTCCTTCTCTTTCTCTTTCTCTTTCTTCTTCTTCTGCTTCTCCTGCTGCTCCTTCTTCTGCTTCTTCTGCTTTTTCTGTTTCTTCTTCTTCTTCTGCATCAGCTTTTGCTTCTTCTGCTTCTCCTTATGGTTCTGCTTCTCCTTCTGCTTCTGCTCTTCTCCTTCTTCTGCTTCTGCTTCTCGTGCTTCTTCTTTTTCTGCTTCTCCTAATTCTCCTTCTGCTTCTCCGTCCTATTCTCCTTCTCCTTCAATTTCTCCTTCTTGTGCTTCTCATTCTGCTTCTGCTTCTGCTTCTCCTGCTTCTGCTTCTTCTGTTTTTCCTTCTGCTTCTCTTTCTGCTTCTAATTCTGCTTCTGCTCCTCCTACTCCTTATCCTTCTCTTTCTCCTTCTTCTTCTTCTTCTGCTTCTCGTTCTGCTTCTGATTCTTCTGCTTGTTCTGTTTCTTCTGCTTCTGCTTTTCCAGCTTCTCCTACTTCTGCTTCTCCTTCTGCTTCAGGTTCTCCTTCTGGTTCTTGGGCTTCTTCTGTTTCTTCTGCTTCTCCTGCTACTGCTTCTTCTGCTTCTTCTGCTTATCTTTCTGCTTGTCCTTCTGCTTCTGCTTTTCCTTCTGCTCCTTCTCCTTCTTCTGTTTCTTCTTCTTCTTCTTCTTCTTCTTCTTCTTCTTCTTCTTCTTCTTCTTCTTCTTCTTCTTCTTCTTCTTCTTCTTCTTCTTCTTCTTCTTGTTCTTGTTCTTGTTCTTCTTCTTCTTCTTCTTCTTCTTCTTCTTCTTCTTCTTCTTCTTCTTCTTCTTC
>NW_012330669.1:0-1037 GCF_000151885.1 Dipodomys ordii
TTGAGCCACAGCTTTTCTTCCGCTTTCAGGTGGTTATTGGGAAAGGAGTCTCACACACTTTACAAAAGTGAGCTGGTGATAAGAAATGTACTCATTATCTTGCCCATGTAATTGTAACTCATCTGTACAGTATTTTCGCACGCACACTCAAGATAGATCCTACTGATACTAAAAAAAAAAATGAAAGAAAGAAAGAAAGAAAAGTGAGCTGGGCTGCCTCTGAATGCCAATCCTTAGATCTCAGCCTCCTGAAGAGCTTGGAATATGAGAGCTTGAGCTATTAACACCTGGCCACACTTTCCTTCTTGGCTAAGACAGTGTACCTCTCTCCCAGCCTAGCACTCAGCTACAGCTAACCTTCCTCCCCCTCCCACTATTCCTCCAGGCTTCAGAGGAAACATACACTCACCTGAGGACATAGAAATAGGATGCTTGGGCTGGGAAGGTGGCTCAGTGGTAGAGTGCTTGCCTTGCATGCCTGAGGTACTGTGTTCGATTCCTCAGCACCACATAAGCAAAAAGAAAAAGCCGGAAGTGGCACTGTGGCTCAAGTGGAAGAGCGCTAGCCTTGAGCTGAAGAGCTGAGGGAGAGCGCCCAGGCCCAGAGTTCAGGCCCCATGACCGGACCCCAAAAAAAAAATAGGATGCTTGACAGGTTTGAGCTTTATGTTCTCCACACAGTCAAGGGCTGCTAGGAGCTGATGTGGAGATCAGAGATTTAGACCAGGGCAAGTACACAGCTGTTAGAACAGAAGACAGTATGAAGAGACATCCTTGCAGCTGGATGCCAGTGACTCAAGCCTATAATCCTAACTACTCAAGGCTGACACATGAGGATCAATCAAGATTCCAACTAGCCTGGGTGGGCAGACTCTTATCTCCAATGAATCACCAAAAATCTGGGAAGCAGAGCTACTGGAGTACAAGTGGTAGAGCACCAACCTTGTGCAAACAAGCTAAAGGATACCACCTAGGCTCTGAGTTCAAGCCCTACTAAACACACACACACACACACACACACACACACACACACACAC
>NW_012330670.1:0-1037 GCF_000151885.1 Dipodomys ordii
CCCGCCCCCCCCGGCTTTGAGGCTTCCCTGGAGTCCTGCTCCTAATTATCTCTTAAATATCTCTTTATCTTCCAGCCCCTGCTTCCTGACCGGATGGTGATATCTGAAGCACTCAGCGGCAACCAGACAGCCAGAGGGGAACGCGAGCCATCCATGCAGGTGGCGTAACCGTCCATCCTCACCCCCCCCCGCAGGCGATTACTCGACCACGACCACGACCTCCGACCCCACCTGCCGCACCAAAATCCACAACCCTACCCTCGGAACAAAATAAAACAAATTTGCTTGAATCTCACGCTGCCTTTTGTTTGTAATTGACGCAATAGGCGAAGGGGAGGGATCTCATTTCTGATGCCTGACGGGGGGGGGGAGGAGGGAGGAGGCGGGGGAATTGGAGAGGAGAGAAGAGGGGGCAGAGGGCATCTCAGTGTATCTGTGTGTGTGCGTGCGTGCATCTTTGAGGAAACTCAAAGATCGGACGGGACAGAGCATGTATGTAGTCCATCCGGAACAATTCACCACGTCTCTGTCTCTTGTCTCTCTGTTTCTGTTTCTCTATTTCTCTCTCTGTGTCTCTCTTTGTCTCTGTCTGTCTGTCTGTCTGTCTGTCTGTCTCTCTCTCTCTCTCTCTGTCGTTTGAATTCTCTCTCCCGCCCGCCTGCCTGCCCGCACTCCCTCCCTCCTTTCCCTCTCGACTTGCCAGTCAATCCTGGGGCTTGAGCTACTGTACTGGCGCTCCAACACACAACGGTCCCACTCCGAGCCTGCCTGCCTGCCTGCCTGCCTATGCATGGGCCCCATACTCCAACGAGGCACATCATCATCCCCACCCCACCCCTTCTCTGAAAAGAAGGCAGTCTCTCTCGGGGCCAGCCAGCCTGGGCCGGTTTTCTCAGTCAGTCAGTGCGTGGTTTGTTTGTTCTTTTTTTTCCCCCATGCATTTCATGAGAGAAAACTGCAATTCACAAAACCACCACTAGATGGCGCGCGTGCGCCGTCGACAAGGTGGATGGGGCGGCGGGAGGGGCAAAACACGG
>NW_012330671.1:0-1037 GCF_000151885.1 Dipodomys ordii
CAGAAGGAGAGAAGAAGTAGAAGAAGCAGAATCCGAAGAAGCATGAAGCAGAAGTAGAAAGAGAAGCCGACGAAGAGAAGCAGAACGAGAAGCAGGAGAAGCAGAAGAAGCAGAAGCGGGAGAAGCAGAAGAAGAAGAAACAGAAGAAGGAGAAGGAGCAGAAGCAGAAGGAGAATGAAAAGCAGAAAGAGAAGCAGGAAAAGCAGAAGAAGCAGAAGCAGAAGAAACAGGAGAAGGACAAGAAGCAGAAGGAGAAGCAGAAACAGAAGGAGAAGCAGAAAGAGGAGGGGAAGCAGAAGAAGAGGAAGTAGGAGAAGCAGAAGCATAAGAAACCGAAGAAGCAGAAGCAAAACCTGAAGCAATAGCGGAAGCAGGAGAAGCAGAAGAAGCAGAATCTGGAGAAGCTGAATGAGAAGCTGAAGGAGAAGCAGAAGCTGAAAGAGATTCAAAAGCAGAAGGAGACGCAGAAGAAACAGAAGAAGCAGTAGCAGTTGCAGCAGAAGCAGAAGGAGAAGCAGAAAGAAAAGCAGAAGAACGAGAAGGAGAAGGAGAAACAGAAGGAGAAGCAGAAGGAGAATCAGAAGGAGAAGCGGAAGAAGCAGAAGGAGAAGCAGAAGCAGAAGAAGCAGAAGGAGAAGCAGAAGGAGAAACAGAAGCAGAAGAAGCAGCAGGAGGAGAAGCAGAAGCAGAAGAAGATGCAGAAGGAGAAGCAGGAGAAGCAGAAGAAGCAGAAGCAGAAGGAGAAGTAGAAGTAGGAGAAGGAAGAGCCGCAGAAGAAATAGGAGAAGCAGAAGGAGAAGCAGAAGCAGAATGAGAAGCAGAAAGAGAAGGAGTAGAAGCAGAAGAAGCAGGAAAAGAAGAAGCAGAAGAAAGAGAAGAAGAAGAAGAAGAAGAAGAAGAAGAAGAAGAAGAAGAAGAAGAAGAAGAAGAAGAAGAAGAAGAAGAAGATGATTATTAAGAAGAAGAAGAAGAAGAAGAAGAAGAAAAAGAAGAAGAAGAAGAAGAAGAAGAAGAAGAAGCAGAAGAAGAAGAAGATG
>NW_012330672.1:0-1037 GCF_000151885.1 Dipodomys ordii
TGTCCAGCTGAGTCCACCGATGTATACCCACAGTGTCCCCTACAGTGTCCCACAATGTCCCCTGTGTCCCTATCAGTCCCATGCTGTGTCCTCCGCTGAATCCCCGCTGAGTCCCGCTGTGTCCCCACTGTGTCCCCCTATGTCCTGCTGTGTCCCACTGTGTCCCCGCTGTGTCCCATGCTGTGTCCCACTGTGTCCCCGCTGTGTCCCCCGCAGTGTCCTGCTGTGTCCCGCTGTGTACCCTCTGTGTCCCCCGCTGTGTCCCCGCTGTGTCCCCGTTGTCCCCAGGTGTGTCACCTCTGTCCCCCGCTGTGTCCCGCTGTGTCCCTCTGTGTTCTCTGCTGTGTCCCTCTTGGTCCCCCGCTGTGGCCCCGCTGTGTCCCGCTGTGTCCCCGCTGTGTCCCGCTGTGTCACCACAGTGTATCTGCTGTGTCCCGCTGAGTCGCTGCTGTGTCCCGCTCTGTCCCTCTGAGTCGCTGCTATGTCCCACTGTGTCCAGCTGTGTCCCCCGCTGTATCCCCGCTGTGTCCCCTGCTGTGTCCCGCTGTGTCCCCTGTGTCCCTCTCTGTCCCATGCTGTGTCCTCCGCTGTGTCCCCGCTGTGTCACTGCTGTGTTCCACTGTGTCCCACGCTGTGTCCCCCACTGTGTCCCCGCTGTGTCCCGCTGTTTCCCCGCTGTGTCCCCCGTTGTGTCCCTCTGTGTCCCCGCTGTGTCCCGCTGTGTCCCCACTGTGTCCCCCTATGCCCTGCAGTGTCCCGCTGTGTCCCCGCTGTGTCCCATGCTGTGTCCCGCTGTGTCCCCACTGTGTCCCCGCTGTGTCCTGCTGTGTCCCGCTGTGTCCACAGTGTGTCCACCTCTGTGTCCTCGCTTTGTCCCGCTATGTTTAAGCTGTGTCCCCTCTTTGTCCCCCGCTGTGTCCCCGCAGTGTTCCCAGCAGTGCTCCGCTCTGTCCCCGCTGTGTCCCCCACTGAGTCCCGCTGTGTCCCCCGATGTGACCCGCTGAGTCCACTGTGTCCCCCTCTGTGTGCCCACTCTA
>NW_012330673.1:0-1037 GCF_000151885.1 Dipodomys ordii
GCTTCTCTTTCTGCTTCTCTTTCTCCTCCTCCTTGTCCTTCTCCTTCTTCTGCTTCTTCTTCTGCTTCTGCTTCTCCTTCTGCTTCTGCTTCTGCTTCAATTTCTCCTTCTGCTTCTCATTCTGCCTCTGCGCCTTCTGTTTCTTCTGCTTCTCCTGCTTCTTCTTCTCCTGCTACTCCTACTTCTCGTGCTGCTTCTCCTTCTGCGTCTCTTTCTGCTTCTGCTTATCCTTTTGCTTCTCCTACTCCTAATCCTTCTCTTTCGCCTTCTCCTTCTTGTTCCTCTACTTGTCCTGGTGCTTCTGCTTCTGCTTATTCTACTATTTCTCTTTCTTCTGCTTCTGCTTCAGATTGTGCTTCTTCTGTTTCTCCTTCTGCTTCAGATTCTGCTTCTGCTTCTTCGGCTTCTCCTGTTTCTTCTGCTTCGGCTTCTCCTGCTTCTTCTGGTTCTCCTGGCTTCTCTTTCTGCTTCTCCTTCTGCTTCTGCTTCTCCTTCTGCTTCTGCTTCTGCACTTCTCCTTCTTCTGTTTCTTTTGCTTCTGTTTCTTCTGCTTCTTCTTCTTCTGTTTCTTCTGATTCTACTTCTGCTTCTCCTTCTTCTCTTTCTCTTTCTGCTTCTTCTGATTCTCCTGCTTCTCCTTCTTGTTCTCCTTCTGTTTCTGCTTCTCTTTCTGCTTCTGCTTCTCCTTCTGCTGCTCCTTCTCCTTCTCCTTCTTCTGCTTCTCCCACTGCTTCTGCTTCTGCTTCTTTTGCTTATTCTTTTTCTTCTGCTTCTGCTTCTCCTGCTTCTGCTTCTTCTGCTTCTACTGCTTCTCCTTATACTTCTCCTTATGCTTCTCCTTATGCTTCTCCTTCTTCTTCTTCTTCTTCTTCTTCTTCTTCTTCTTCTTCTTCTTCTTCTTCTTCTTCTTCTTCTTCTTCTTCTTCTTCTTCTTCTTCTTCTTCTTCATCTCTTTCTTCTGCATCTGCTTTTCCTGCTCCTACTGCTTCTCTTTCTGCTTCTCATTCTGCTTCTGCTATCTCTATCTGCTTCTCCTA
>NW_012330674.1:0-1037 GCF_000151885.1 Dipodomys ordii
CCGAGCAAAAACAGAGCACCAAAGAGAAAAATGCAGAGCGGTATCGGAAACCACCAAGAAAAAATTAAAAAGAAAAATAACAAAGAACGGGCACCACCCAGCGCCCCCCCCGCCTTCGGGCTTCCCTGGAGTCCTGCTCCTAATTATCTCTTTAATATCTCTTTATCTTCCAGCCCCTGCTTCCTGACCGGATGGTGATATCTGAAGCACTCAGCGGCAACTAGACAGCCAGAGGGGAACGCGAGCCATCCATGCAGGTGGCGTAACCGTCCATCCTCACCCCCCCCCCGCAGGGGATTACTCGACCACGACCACGACCTCCGACCCCCCCCCCCGCACCAAAATCCACAACCCTACCCTCGGAACAAAATAAAACAAATTTGCTTGAATCTCACGCTGCCTTTTGTTTGTAATTGACGCAATAGGCGAAGGGGAGGGATCTCATTTCTGGTGCCTGACTGGGGGGGGAGGGTGGAGGGGGCGGGGGAATTGGAGAGGAGAGAAGAGGGGGCAGAGGGCATCTCAGTGTATCTGTGTGTGTGCGTGCGTGCATCTTTGAGGAAACTCAAAGATCGGAAGCGACAGAGCATGTATGTAGTCCAGCCGGACCAATTCACCACGTCTCTGTCTCTTGTCTCTCTGTTTCTGTTTCTCTATTTCTCTCTCTGTGTCTCTCTTTGTCTCTGTCTGTCTGTCTGTCTGTCTGTCTCTCTCTCTCGTTTGAATTCTCTCTCCCGCCCGCCCGCCCGCCCGCACTCCCTCCCTCCTTTTCCTCTCGACTTGCCAGTCAATCCTGGGGCTTGAGCTACTGTACTGGCGCTCCAACACACAACGGTCCCACTCCGAGCCTGCCTGCCTGCCTATGCATGGGCCCCATACTCCAACGAGGCACATCATCATCCCCACCCCACCCCTTCTCTGAAAAGAAGGCAGTCTCTCTCGGGGCCAGGCAGCCTGGGCCGGTTTTCTCAGTCAGTCAGTGCGTGGTTTGTTTGTTCTTTTTTTTCCCCCATGCATTTCATGAGAGAAAACTGCAA
>NW_012330675.1:0-1037 GCF_000151885.1 Dipodomys ordii
TCATGTATTTGTTTTTATATCTATCATTTATATCGTTTTGTTTCTTGAAGGATAATCCTTATTAGAAAAATTATATACACTACGATTAGATGGACTAGACGGAAGAAGACGAGGTGGAGGATGAGGAGGAGGAGGTGGAGGACGAGGAGGAGCAGGAGGAGGAGGAGAAAGAGGAGAAGGAGAAGGAGAAGGAGAAGGAGAAGGAGAAGAAGAAGGAGAAGAAAAAGAAGAAGAAGAAGAAGAAGAAGAAGAAGAAGAAGAAGAAGAAGAAGAAGAAGAAGAAGAAGAAGAAGAAGAAGAAGAAGAAGAAGAAGAAGAAGAAGAAGAAGAAGAAGAAGAAGAAGAAGAAAGAAGAAGAAGAAGAAGACGGAGCAAAAGGAGAAGGAGAAGCAGGAGAAGCAGAAGAAGCAGAAGCAGGAGAAGCAGAAGCAGAAGAAAAAGAAGAAGCATGAGAAGCAGAACAGAGGGAGAAGGAGAAGATGTAGAAGCAGAAGGAGAAGCAGAAAGAAAAGCAGAAGAACGAGAAGGAGAAGGAGAAACAGAAGGAGAAGCAGAAGGAGAGGCAGAGGGAGAAGCCGAAGGAGAAGCAGGAAAAGCAGAAGAAGCAGAAGCAAAAGGTGAACCAAAAGAAGCAGGAGAAGCAGAAGAAGAAGCACAAGAACAAGCACAAGCAGAAGGAGAAGCAGGAGAAGCAGAAGAATCAGAAGCTGAAGGAGAAGCAGAAGTAGGAGAAGGAGAAGGAGGAGAAGCAGAAGCAGAAGGAGAAGCAGAAGCAGAATGAGTAGCAGAAAGAGAAGCAGGACAAGCACAAGAAGCAGAAGCAGGAGAACCCGAAAGAGAAGAAGAAGAAGAAGCAGAAGCAGGAGAAGCTAAGAAGCAGAAGCAATTGAAGCTGATGCAAAAGAAACAGAAGAAGCATAAGTAGCAGAAGCAAAAGCAGAAGTAGAAGCTGAAGAACGAGAAGGAGAAAGAGAAATATAAGGAGAAGCTGAAGGAGAAGTAGAAGCAGAAGGAGATGCTGAAGTAGGAGAAGGAGA
>NW_012330676.1:0-1037 GCF_000151885.1 Dipodomys ordii
GATGAGGGTAAAGTAGAGGAAAGACTAAGTAAATTTGGATAAACACCATCTAGCCAAATGGCATTTTGGAAGTGGAATCTTTGTACTGAATGTTGACAATGGTAAAATTCTTGATAGTTCATTGTGTTTAGAAAGATTCAAATTTGTTTGAAGTCTCTGCAATATAAGCACCTGCACCTTGATTAATATTCAGTGTATACAAAAAGTGCATGAGTGCATGAAATTGTACACATGCACACACATACACAAATATGGAATTGAAGAGATGCTATTAGTACAGACCTGGGACTAAAGAGCTTGTGCTACACGAAGCACAAAGTGACCTATACTATGACAGCTCTTGCTCAGATTGTATGATCACCTTAAGCCATAATTCCGGCCCTTTTTGTGATTATTGTGAAGGTGGAATCTCAAAACTTTTCTGCTTAGGCTGGACTTGGAGCCACCATCCTCCAGATTTAAGCCTCCTTAGTAGCTAAGATTACAGGTGTGAGCCACCAATCCTGGCCTACTTCTTGTGCATTTAAGTGGGAAAGAGTTAACAGACTTGAATCAGTCATTCACACTCAGGAAAATTCAGGAATTCCTTTCATTGTCCTGCACATCCAGCCATTTGGAAAAGAGAAAAGAATAAGTCAGGAATGACTCCCTAGTAACAAACACATGTGTATAGAGCTAGCTTGAAAGAAGCAAGATAGGCCACCATAACGGTATGATGGATAGAAACAGATGGCTCCAGTGAGACCAGATGAAGAGAACCAGGTAAGGGCATGGATAAAGGCAAATGGTAGAGAGCCATGTTAGAGCTATTGACTGACCTTCAAAAGGCAGAAAACATAAAAAGTAGTAATGAGGCTAGGCATGAGGTACGTGCCTATGATCCGCATACACATGTAGCTTAGCCCAAAGGCCTACTTAGAACCTATCTCAAAAAAGGAGAAAAGTGACTGAGGAGAACAGAGTGGAACCACTATCACTGGGTTCTCTGGACCTGAACATGTTGGCATATACTGTGTTGAGAATATACCTCCTGCTTG
>NW_012330677.1:0-1037 GCF_000151885.1 Dipodomys ordii
GCTCAATTTCTCCTTCTGCTTCTCTTCTGCTTTTCTTCTCTTCTACTTCTTCTGCTTCTCGTCTGCTTCTGCGTCTGCTTCAATTTCTCTTCTGCTTCTCATTCTGCTTCTACGTCTTCTGTTTCTTCTCCTTCTCCTGCTTCTGCTTTTCCTGATTCTCCTACTTCTCATGCTGCTTCTCCTTCTGCGACTCTTTCTGCTTCTGCTTATCCTACTCCTAACCTTCTCTTTAGCCTTCTCCTTCTGCTTCTCCTGCTGTTTCTGCTTCTGCTTATTCTACTAGTTCTGTTTCTTCTGCTTCTGCTTCAGATTATGCTTCTTCTGTTTCTCCTTCTGCTTCAGATTATGCTTCTACTTCTTAGGCTTCTCCTGTTTCTTCTGCTTCTGCTTCTCCTGCTTCTTCTGCTTCTACTGCTTCTCTTTCTCCTTCTCCTTCTGCTTCTCCTTCTGCTTCTGCTCTTCTCCTTCTTCTGTTTCTTTTCCTTCTGATTCTTCTGCTTCTTCTTCTTCTGTTTCTTCTGATTCTCCTTCTGCTTCTCCTTCTTCTCCTTCTCTTTCTGCTTCTACTTCTGCTTCTTATGATTTTCCTGCTTCTCCTTCTTGTTCTCCTTCTGTATCTGCTTCTCTTTCTACTTCTGCTTCTCCTTCTGCTGCTCCTTCTCCTTCTCCTTTTTCTGCCTCTCCCACTGTTTCTGCTTCTGCTTCTTTTGCTTATTCTTTTTCTTCTGCTTCTGCTTCTCCTGCTTCTGCTTCTTCTGCTTCTACTGCTTCTCCTTATGCTTCTCCTTATGCTTCTCCTTATGATACTTCTTCTTCTTCTTTTTCTTTTTCTTCTTCTTCTTCTTCTTCTTCTTCTTCTTCTTCTTCTTCTTCTTCTTCTTCGTCTTCTTCTTCTTCTTCTTCTTCTTCTTCTTCTTCTTCTTCTTCTTCTACTTCTTCTTCTTCTCTTTCTTCTGCTTCTGCTTTTCCTGCTTCTTCTGCTTCTTCTGCTTCTCTTTCTGCTTTTCCTTCTGTTTCTGCTTCTCCTTCTGCTTCTG
>NW_012330678.1:0-1037 GCF_000151885.1 Dipodomys ordii
TGCCCCCTCCCCCCGCCTTCGGGCTTCCCTGGAGTCCTGCTCCTAATTATCTCTTTAATATCTCTTTATCTTCCGGCCCCTGCTTCCTGACCGGATGGAGATATCTGAAGCACTCAGCGGCAACCAGACAGCCAGAGGGGAACGCGAGCCATCCATGCAGGAGGCATAACCGTCCATCCTCACCCCCCCACGCAGGCGATTACTCGACCACGACCACGACCTCTGACCCCCCCCCGCACCAAAATCCACAACCCTACCCACGGAACAAAATAAAACAAATTTGCTTGAATCTCACGCTGCCTTTTGTTTGTAATTGACGCAATAGGCGAAGGGGAGGGATCTCATTTCTGGTGCCTGACGGGGGGGGAGGGGGGAGGGGGCGGGGGAATTGGAGAGGAGAGAAGAGGGGGCAGAGGGCATCTCAGTGTATCTGTGTGTGTGCGTGCGTGCATCTTTGAGGAAACTCAAAGATCGGACGCGACAGAGCATGTATGTAGTCCAGCCGGACCAATTCACCACGTCTCTGTCTCTTGTCTCTCTGTTTCTGTTTCTCTATTTCTCTCTCTGTGTCTCTCTTTGTCTCTGTCTGTCTGTCTGTCTGTCTGTCTCTCTCTCTCTCTCTCTCTCTCTCTCGTTTGAATTCTCTCTCCCGCCCGCCCGCCCACCCGCACTCCCTCCCTCCTTATCCTCTCGACTTGCCAGTCAATCCTGGGGCTTGAGCTACTGTACTGGCGCTCCAACACACAACGGTCCCACTCCGAGCCTGCCTGCCTGCCTATGCATGGGCCCCATACTCCAACGAGGCACATCATCATCCCCACCCCACCCCTTCTCTGAAAAGAAGGCAGTCTCTCTAGGGGCCAGCCAGCCTGGGCCGGTTTTCTCAGTCAGTCAGTGCGTGGTTTGTTTGTTCTTTTTTTTCCCCCATGCATTTCATGAGAGAAAACTGCAATTCACAAAACCACCACTAGATGGCGCGCGTTCGCCGTCGACAAGGTGGATGGGGCGGCGGGAGGGGCAAAACACGGGTCGGGTGA
>NW_012330679.1:0-1037 GCF_000151885.1 Dipodomys ordii
TCTACATTTCCCAGCTTCTGCTGCTTCTGCTTCTCCTTCTGCTTCAGGTTCTCCTTCTGCTTCTTGAGACTTCTTCTGTTTCTTCTGCTTCTGCTTCTCCAGCTACTGCTCATCCCACTCTTCTGCTTCTCATTAGCTTCTCCTTCTGCATCTGCTTCTCCTTCTGCTCCTTCTCTTTCTTCTGTTTCTTCTTCTTCTTCTTCTTCTGCTCCTCCCGCTTCTGCTTCTTCTGCTTCTCCTGCTTATCCTTCTCCTTCTGCTTCTCCTTCTCCTTCTTCTCCTTCTCTTTCTGCTTCTGCTTCTGCTTCTTCTGATTCTCCAACTTCTCCTTCTTCTTCTCCTTCTGTTTCTGCTTCTCTTTCTGCTTCTGCATCTCCTTCTGCTTCACCTTCTTCTGCTCTTTCTCCTTCTTTTGTTTCTCCCTCTGCTTCTGCTTCTTATGCTTCTTCTTTATCTTCTGCTTCTGCTTCTCCTGCTTCTGCTTCTTGTGCTTCTACTGCTTCTTCTTCTGCTTCTGTTTCTTCTGCTTCTACTTCTCTTTCTGCTTCTGCTTCTCCTGCTTGTTTTTCTGCTTCTTCTGCTGATTCTCCTTCTGCTGCTTCTTCTACTTCTCCTTGTGCTTCTCTTTTTGCTTCTCCTTCTGCTTCTGCTTCTGCTTCTTCTGTTTCTCCTGCCTGAATTTCTGGTTCTACTTCTTCTGCTGCTTCTCCTTCTGCTTCTGCTTCCGATTCTGCTTCTTCTGCTTCTTCTCTTTCGGCTTCTCCTGCTTCTGCTTCTTGTGCTTCTCCTGCTTCTCTTTCTGCTTCTCATTCCGCTTCTGCTTCTCCTTCTGCTTCTGCTTCTCCTCCTTCTCCTTCTCCTACTTCTGCTTCTCCTTCAGATTCTGCTTCTTCTGCTTCTCCTTCTGCATCTCCTTGTGCTTGTGCTTGTCCTTATGCTTCTTCTTCTGCCTCTGCTTCTCCTTCTCCTTCTTTTGCTTCTCCTTTTGCTTCTGCTTCTTCTGCTTTTCCTGCTTTTCCTGCTTCTCCGTCTGATCT
>NW_012330680.1:0-1037 GCF_000151885.1 Dipodomys ordii
ACAAGCAGGAGAAGAAGAAGCAGAAAGAGAAGTAGAAGCAGAAGACGCTGTTAGAAGAAGAAGAAGCACAAGAAGCATAAGAAGCAGAAGCAGGAGAAGCAGAACCAGAAGAAAAAGAAGAAGCATAAGAAGCAGAAGCAGAGGGAGAAGCAGAAGAAGGAGAAGGAGCAGCAGAAGGAGAAGCAGAAGGAGAATCAGGAGGAGAAGCAGAAGAAGGAGAAGCAGAAGCAGAAGAAGAAGCAGAAGAAGAAGCAGAAGCAGAAGAAGATGCAGAAGGAGAAGCAGAAGAAGCAGAAGCAGAAGGAGAAGCAGAAGTAGGAGAAGGAGAAGGAGAAGGAAGGGCAGCAGAATCAATAGGAGAAGCAGAAGAGAAGCAGAAGCAGAAGAAACAGAAGGAGAAGAAGCAGAAGCAGAAGAAGAAGACGAAACCGAAGGAAAAGCAGAAAGAGAAGCAGGAGAAGCACAAGAAGCAGCAGCAGGAGAAGCAGAAGCAGAAGAAGCCGAAGAAGCAGAAGCAGAACCTGAAGCAGAAGGAGAAGCAGGAGAAGCAGAAGAAGCAGAATCTGGAGAAGCAGAAGGAGAAGCAGAAGCAGAAAGAGAAGGAAAAGCATAAGGAGAAGCAGAAGAAACAGAAGAAGCAGAGGCAGTAGCAGAAGAAGCAGAAGATGCAGAAGCAGAAGGAAAAGCAGAAGAACGAGAAGGAGAAGGAGAAGGAGAAGGAGAAACAGAAGGAGAAGCAGAAAGAGAAGCAGAAGAAGGAGCAGGAGAAGGAAAAGCAGCAGGAGAAGCAGAAAGAGCAGCAGAAGGAGAAGCAGGAGATGCAGAAACAGGAGAAGCAGAAGCAGAAGAAACAGGAGAAGGACAAGAAGCAGAAGCAGAAGGAGAAGCAGTACAGAAGGAAAAGCAGAAAGAGAAGGAGAGGAAGCAGAAGAAGCAGAAGCATGAGAAGCAGACGCATAAGAATCCGAAGAAGCAGAAGCAGAACCTGAAGCAGAAGGAGATGCAGGAGAAGCAGAAGAAGCAGAATCTGGAGAAGC
>NW_012330681.1:0-1037 GCF_000151885.1 Dipodomys ordii
AGAATATCTAGTCAGCAGAATGTGATCCTGAAAGACAAGCAGAAGCAGTATGTGAATCAAACGGTGATGGAGCAACTTAAGTAACAGAAGAAGCAGAAGCAGTAGCTGTTTCAGCAGAAGCAGAAGGAGAATCAAAATTACAAGCAGAAGAACGAGAAGGAGAAGGAGATTCAGAAGTAGAAGCAGAAGGAGAAGCAGAAGATGAAGAAGGAGAAGCAGAAGGAGAAGCAGAAGCAGAAGATGATGCAGATGGAGAAGCAGAAAAAGCAAAAAAAACAGAAGCAGAAGCAGAAGGAGAAGTAGAAGTAGGAGAAGGTATGAGCCGCAGAAGAAATAGGAGAATCATAAGTAGATGCAGAATCAGAATGAGAAGCAGAAAGAGAAGCAGTTGAAGATGAAGAAGCAGGAAAAGCAGAAGCAGCAGAAAGAGAAGATGAAGAAGAAGAAGAAGAAGATGAAGAAGAAGAAGAAGAAGAAGAAGAAGAAGAAGAAGAAGAAGAAGAAGAACAAGAACAAGAACAAAAACAAGAACAAGAAGAACAAGAAGAAGAACAAGAAGAAGAACAAGAAGGAGGAGGAGGAGGAGAAGGAGAGGCATAAGGAGAAGCAGAAGAAGCAGAAGCAGGAGAAGCAGAAGCAGAAGAAAAGAATAAGCAAAAGAAGCAGAATCAGAGGGAAAAGCAGAAGAAGGAGAAGGAGCAGAAGGAGAAGGAGAAGCAGAAGGAGAATCAGAAGGAGAATCAGAAGAAGGAGAAGCAGAAGCAGAAGAAGCAGCAGAAGGAGAAGCAGAAGCAGAAGAAGATGCAGAAGGAGAAGCAGGAGAAGCAGCAGAAGCAGAAGCAGAAGGAGAAACAGAATTAGGAGAAGGAGAAGGAAGGGCAGCAGAAGCAATAGGAGAAGCAGAAGGAGAAGCAGAAGCAGAATGAGAAGCAAAAAGAGAATCAGTAGAAGCAGAAAAAACAGGAGAAGCAGAAGAAAGAGAAGAAGAAGTTTTTAAGAAGAAGAAGAAGAAGAAGAAGAAGAAGAAGAAGAAGAAG
>NW_012330682.1:0-1036 GCF_000151885.1 Dipodomys ordii
TCTTCTTCTCTCTCTCTCATCAGCTCTCTCTGCATCTCATCTCTGCTTCATCTGCTTCTTCTGGTCATCTGCTTCTGCTTCTCCCGCTTCTACTTCTTCTGCTTCTCCTTCCTTTGCTCTGCGTCTGCTTCTCCTTCTTCTTCTTCTGCTTCTCTTTCTGCTTCTGCTTCTTCTGATTCTCCAACTAATCCTTCTTCTTCTCCTTCTGTTTCTGCTTCTCTTTCTGCTTCTCCATCTCCTTCTGCTTCACCTTCTGCTGCTCCTTCTCCTTCTTCTGTTTCTCCCTCTGCTTCTGCTTCTGCTTCTTATGCTCCTTGTTCTTCTGCTTCTGCTTCTCCTGCTTCTGCTTCTTATGCTTCTACTGCTTCTTCTTCTGCTTCTGCTTCTTCTGCTTCTTCTGCTTGTACTTCTCTTTCTGCTTCTGCTTCTCCTGCTTGTTTTTCTGCTTCTTCTGCTGCTTCTCCTTCTGCTGTTTCTTCTACTTCTCCTTCTGCTTCTCTTTCTGCTTCTCTTTCTGCTTCTGCTTCTTCTGTTTCTCCTGCCTGAATTTCTGGTTCTACTTCTTCTGCTGCTTCTCCTTCTGCTTCTGCATCTACTTCTGCTTCTGTTTCTGCTTCTTCTGCTTCTTCTCTTTCGGCTTCTCCTGCTTCTGCTTCTTGTGCTTCTCCTGCTTCTCTTTCTGCTTCTCATTCCGCTTCTGCTTCTCCTTCTGCTTCTGCTTCTCCTCCTTCTCCTTCTCCTACTTCTGCTTCTCCTTCATCTTCTGCTTCTTCTGCTTCTCCTGCTTCTCGTTCTGCATCTCCTTCTGCTTGTGCTTGTCCTTATGCTCTTTCTTCTGCTTCTGCTTCTCCTTCTGCTTCTGCCTCTGTTTCTCCTTCTCCTTCTCGTTCTCCTGCTTTTCCTTCTGCTTCTCCTTCTGCTTTTGCTGTAACTGCTACTGCTTCTGCTTCTTCTGTTTCTTCTGCTTCTCCTTCTGCTTTTGATTCTCTTTCTGCTTCTGCTTCTCCTTCAGCTGTCATTCTGCTTCTCCAGATTC
>NW_012330683.1:0-1036 GCF_000151885.1 Dipodomys ordii
TTCTTCTTCTTCTTCTTCTTCTTCTTCTTCTTCTTCTTCTTCTTCTTCTTCTTCTTCTTCTTCTTCTTCTCTTTCTGCTGCTTCTGCTTTTCCTGCTTCTTCTGCTTCTACTGCTTCTCTTTCTGCTTCTCATTCTGCTTCTGCTTCTTCTTCTGCTTCTCCTATTGCTTCTGCGGCTCTTCCTTCTCCTTCTCCTACTTCTCCTTCTACTTCTGCTTCTGCTTCTTCTGCTTCTCCTGCTTCTCCTTCTGCATCTTCTTCTGCTTCTGCTTCTCCTTCTGCTGCTTCTTCTGCTTCTGTTTCTCCTTCTGCTTCTCCTTCTGCTTCTTCTGCTTCTCCTTCTGCTTCTCCTGTTTCTCCTTCTCGTTCTTCTGCTTTTACTTTTGCTTCTCCTTCTGCTTCTGCTGCAAATGCTACTGTTTCTGCTTCTTCTGTTTCTTCTGCTTCTCCTTCTGCTTTTGATTCTCTTTCTGCTTCTGCTTCTGCTTCTAATTCTTCTCATTCTGCTTCTCCAGATTCTGCTTCTTCTGCTTCTCCTGCTTCTCCTTCTGCTTCAGGTTCTGCTTCTGCTTCTTCGGATTCTTATGCTTCTGCTTCTCCTGCTTCTGCTTCTTCTGCTTCCCCTCTTTCTCTTTCTGCTTCTCCTTCTGTTTCTGCTTCTCCTTCTGCTTCTGCTTCTTGTCCTTCTCCTGTTTCTTCTGCTTCTGCATCTCCTGCTTCTGCTTCTTCTGCTTTTCCTGCTTCTCTATCTGCTTCTCCTTCTGCTTCTGCTCCTTCTCCATCTGTTTCTTCTTCAACTACTTCAACACTAGTAAAAAAAAAAGAATCACCTGCTTCTCGTTCTGCTTCTCTACATCGGCTTTTCATTCTATTTCTGCTTCTGCTTCATCTGATTCAGATTCTTCTCACTTCTTCTTCTCCTTCTGCTTCTGCTTCTGCTTAATTCTACTAATTTCTGTTTTCTTACTGCTACAGATTCAGATTGAGCTTCCTCTGTTTCTCCCTATGCTTCAAAATTCTGCTTCTGCTTCTTACG
>NW_012330684.1:0-1036 GCF_000151885.1 Dipodomys ordii
CGGGGGGAGGGGGGGAGGATACGAAGGGATGGGAAGGGGAAACAAAGCAGGAGGCTACAATGCTTATAAGAAATGTGCTCATTATCTTACCCGTGTAATTGTAACCCCTCTGTACAGTATTTTCACAATAAAAATATATTTAATACATATACATATATATATATTTTTTTTGGTCGGCCGTGGGGCTTGAACTCTGGGCCTGGGCGCTGTCCCTCAGCTCTTCAGCTCAAGGCGAGCGCTCTACCACTTGAGCTACAGCGCCACTTCCGGTTTTTCTGGTGGTTATTGGAGATAGGAGTCTCACGGTCTCTCCTGCCCGGGCTGGCTTTGAACCGCGATCCTCAGATCTCAGCCTCCTGAGTAGCTAGGATTACAGGCGTGAGCCACCAGCGCCCGGCTATATATATATATATATATATATATATATATATATATATATATATATATATATATATACATATATACATATATATATATATATTAAAAAAAACTTGGTACAGTTGTCTAGAAACATGGTGGCTATTACAGCCTTCATTTGCTTCACTTGACCACTGTTTTCTCATTTAAAAGCTTTTGGCGACAAGCATGATTATTTTTCGTGGGGTGGGGGTGACTGTTTTGAGGCTTTCCCAAATTTTTATGTCCACCAGGTTACCAGATCTAAGGAAAACCCAGAAGTTCAGGAATTAAGTAACTCTCAGGCTCAAACTGCAGAGAAAGAAAAGGAGAAAGAGAGACCTGTGGAGGGAAGGGGGTGGGGGGTTGGGGGGAGAGGTCATAGAAAGGAAAAGAAAACAGGGCAAAATAAAAACACAAAGTAAAGGAAAGGTCGTTTTTAAGTGGAGGCCTGGACTCAAACCAGGCCACTGACTGAAGCTTCCTCATTATGGGATTGCACAAGTGGGCCTTGGCTTCTTGCAGAAGTCATCTGGATGTGTTGGTATTCTGCTGTACATGTCATTTGGAAGCGACTCTATCTTTTCACTCCATGGTGAATGTATTCACATATATGTTCCTATAGAAAACCAGTTTAGTG
>NW_012330685.1:0-1036 GCF_000151885.1 Dipodomys ordii
CTTCTTCTGATTCTCCTGTTTCTCGTTCTTCTTCTCCTTCTGTTTCTGCTTCTCTTTCTGCTTCAACTTCTCCTTCTGCTGCTCCTTCTCCTTCTCCTTCTTCTGCTTCTCCCACTGCTTCTGCTTCTGCTTCTTTTGCTTATTCTTTTTCTTCTGCTTCTGCTTCTCCTGCTTCTTCTGCTTCTACTGCTTCTCCTTATGCTTCTCCTTATGCTTCTTCTTCTTCTTCTTTGTCTTCTTCTTCTTCTTCTTCTTCTTCTTCTTCTTCTTCTTCTTCTTCTTCTTCTTCTTCTTCTTCTTCTTCTTCTTCTACTTCTTCTTCTTCTTCTTCTACTTCTTCTTCTCCTTCTTCTGCTTCTGCTTCTCCTGCTTCTTCTGCTTCTACTGCTTCTCCTTCTGCTTCTCATTCTGCTTCTGCTTCTCCTTCTGCTTCTCCTACTGATTCTGCTGCTCCTCCTTCTCCTTCTCCTTCTCCTACTTCTGCTTCTCCTTCTGCTTCTTCTGCTTCTCCTGCTTCTCCTTCTGCATCTTCTTCTGCTTCTGCTTCTTCTGCTTCTTCTTCTGCTTCTGCTTCTCCTTCTTCTGCTTCTCCTTCTGATTCTCCTTCTGCTTCTCCTTCTGCTGCTTCTTGTCCTTCTGCTTCTCCTTCTGCTTCTCCTTCTGCTTCTTATTCTTCTTCTTCTGCTTCTGCTTCTTCTGTTTCTTCTGCTACTCCTTCTGCTTTTGATTCTCTTTCTGCTTCTGTTTCTCCTTCAACTTGTCATTCTGGTTCTCCAGATTCTGCTTCTGCTTCTTCTTCTTCTTCTTCTGCTTCTGCTTCTGCTTCTGCTTCTTCGGCTGCTTCTTCTGCTTCTGCTGCTCCTTCTCCTGCTTTTCTGCTATTCCTACTTCTCTTTCTGCTTACCCTTCTGCATCTGCTTCTCCTTCTGCTTCTGCACCTTCTCCTTCTTCTGTTTCTACTTCATCTGCTTCTCCCGATTCTGCTTCTTCAGATTCACCTAAATCTCTTTCTGCTTCACTTCATCGGCTTCTCTTT
>NW_012330686.1:0-1036 GCF_000151885.1 Dipodomys ordii
GCTGTTCAACAACATTTCAGTATCCTTCTGTAAGTAGTAACCACAGAAGCCACCATCTCCAGCTCCCCCATGCACTGCTCTGCGGCCAGTAGGCAGCTGGTGAGAGCCTCATGCTTCATTTCTCTCTCATGGGCCGCGAGCTGCATGTGGGCTGGTGCCAATTGTAAATCACTTTCTGCTAAAACCAACCACTGTATGGGTAGCGTGTGGATGTCTAGCTCTGTTCTTGGTGCTTTGTGCACTTGGGCTAGCTTCTCCTTCTCTTTCCCTTGTCAATCCTGCAGGTCTTTCTTTTCCTGCTTCAGTGGTTGGATCTTGGCACAGAGCACCTGGTTTCTTCTTTTGCTGCAGTCCAGGGAAGGCACCACATGTCAGTATCACCTCTGCAGATTCTTGGTGGTATCTGGACAATTGACACTCTGGACCCTGGTGGCTGTGACTGTGTCCAAAGGCAGGGGAGGCCTGTGGTAAGCATCACCTTTGGCCAGACCCTCCGTTGAATCACCCTCCCCAGTGGTGTTTGTGTTTGCAATCCTTCCCGTTTTTGTATTCTTTGTTTTCTTGAATGTTGAAGGTCTGACGTGAGGATTCTTCTGCTGGTGTTCTGGCAGTAGTTTGTTGCCCACAGCTCTGTCTCAGAGTCTTGTTCTTTCAGACATCTGAGCGCTTGGATGGGAAAGGTGGGCTGGCCACATTCCCAGGCTCTGGGAAATCCTCTATTCTCCCACTCACTGACTAGGTTGCCAATTTCCTATTGTACTCCAAATTCGCCTCGAGACTCTTGCTTACCACTCAGTTACCTCTACCTTCTGCAAATTCTGGTAGTGGTGTCAACCAACAAACAGCCGGATGGCTACACAGATTGTTGTGTATGTCTGTTTGTTGCCAGTCCTGGACATTGAACTCAGGACCTAGGCACAGTTCGTGAGTTGCTTTTGCTCAAAGATACCCCTCTACCACTGGAGCCACATGGCTCTACTTCTGGATTTGTTGACACTGAAGTTGGACAGGCATCTCAAGTACTTTCCAGCCTAGG
>NW_012330687.1:0-1036 GCF_000151885.1 Dipodomys ordii
GGCGATAGGGGCGGGGCTTGCGCGGGGCGGGGCTCAACAGGTCACATTCAAGGATGGGGGTGTGACTCCAGCGGCAGGGGGCGTGACAGGAGCCGTGTGGGCGGGGCTCAGGCTGCCGGGGTGTGGCTAGCGCGTGGAGGCATGACTGAGGGGAGCCACGCACTAGTAGTGGGGGCGTGGTTTACGCCGTAGGGGGCGTGGCTCGTTCCCGGGGCGGGCCGGGCGGGGCGGCGGGGGAGCGGGGCGGGGACCAGAGCCGGCCTCGGCCCTCACCTCCCCGCCCTCCCGCAGGACTGCTGCGCGCCAGCCTGTCGGAGGAGCGCGCGGGGCTGGTGTCGGTGAACCTGCTGGTGACGTCGTCGGTGGCGGCGTTCGTGGTGGGCGCCGTGGTGTCGGGCTTCAGCGTGGGCTGGTTCGTGGGGCTGCGCGAGCGGCGCGAGCTGGCGCGCCGCAAGGACAAGGAGGCCATCCTGGCGCACGGCGGCGGCGAGGCGGTGCTGAGCGTGAGCCGCCTGGGCGAGCGGCGGGCGGCGGGCGGCGGGGGCCGCGGCGGGGCCGGCGGCGGGCCGGGGGTGCCCCCCGAGGCCCTGCTGGCGCCCCTCATGCAGAACGGCTGGGCCAAGGCCACGCTGCTGCAGGGGGGCCCGCACGACCTGGACACGGGGCTGCTGCCCACGCCCGAGCAGACGCCGCTGCCGCAGAAGCGCCTGCCCACCCCGCACCCGCACCCGCACGCGCTGGGGCCCCGCGCCTGGGACCTGGCCCACCCCCTGCTGCCCGCCTCCGCCTCGTCCTCGCTGCTGCTGCTGGCTCCGGCCCGGGCCCCCGAGCAGCCCCCCGCGTCCGCCGAGCCGGGCCCCGACGGCCGCCTGGGCGGCCCCCGATCGGGCCGCGCGTCCCACGGGGGCGACTTCCCGCTCACGCCGCACCTCAGCCCGGACTGCCGGCGGGTGGTGTCGGCGCTTACCGGTCCCTTGGACCCAGCCTCAGCCGGCGACGGCCTGGCGCGGTCCTGGAGCCCCCCGCCCACCGGCAA
>NW_012330688.1:0-1036 GCF_000151885.1 Dipodomys ordii
TGTGGATACATCGGGGGACTCAGCGGGTCACAGTGGGGGACCCATCGAGGACACAGCGGGACATATCGGGGGACACAGCGTGGACACTGCGGGGGGACACAGCGGGGGACCACAGCGGGACATAGCGGGGAACACAGCCAGGACACAGCGGGACCAAAGCGGACACAGCGTGATACAGCAAGGGACACAGCGTTACACAGAGTGGTACACAGCTGTGGACACAACGGGACACAGTGGAGACACATCGGAACACAGCGGGACACAGTGGGACACAGTGGGGAAAAAGCGTGAGACACAGCAGGGACAGAGCGGGACACAGTGGGACACAGCGGGGGACCCAGCGAGGACACAGCGGGACAGAGTGGGGGACAAAGCGAGGACACAGCAGGGGACACAGCAGGGGACACAGAGGGACACAGCTTGGAACACAGCGAGGACACAGCGGGACCCAGCGGGACACACCGTCGATACAGCGGGGACACAGCGTTACACAGCGTGGTACACAGCTGTGGACACAACGGGACACAGTGGGGGAACAGCGGGACACAGTGGGACACAGCGGGGACAAAGCGGGGGACACGGCGTGGGACTCAGCGGGACACAGCGGGACACAGTGGGGGACACAGGGGGGACACAGCGGGACACAGCGGGGGACACAGCCAGGACACATTGGGACACAGCGGGGACACAGTGGGACTCAGCGGGGGACACAGCAGTACACAGCGGGACACAGCGGGACACAGCGGGGGAAACAGAGGGGTACACAGCGGGACACAGCGGGGTACACAGCTGGGGACACAACGGGACACAGCAGGGACAGAGCGGGACACAGCGGGACACAGCGGGGGACACAGCGGGTCACAGCGGGGGACACAACGAGGACACAGCGGGACACAGCGGGGGACACAGCGAGGACACAGCGGGGGACACAGCGGGGGACACAGCGGGACACAGCGGGGAACACAGCAAGGACACAGCGGGACCAAGCGGGACACAGCGTCGATACAGCAGGGACACAGCGTTACACAGAGTGATA
>NW_012330689.1:0-1036 GCF_000151885.1 Dipodomys ordii
ACACATATAAGGCAAGGCTCACAGATCCCCGACGTCTTGTCGGAATGGGAACATTTTCATTTAAATGGATAAGAGTTATTCCCAGGGCATTACAAATACCCGAGCTAGGAGGGAGGATAGGAAGAGGGAAGGAAGAAGATGCAGCCCCTCCCCCTCCCCCTCCGCAACACGTCGGCTGGCGGTCGAAACCCCGCCCTCCCGCCTCCCCGTCGTCATGGCTACGATAGAGGAAAAGCAAATGATGATAATAATGAATCATAACAACCTATATGTATGTGTATGTCAGAACTCTCACTCCCCACTGCCGGGTAGGTGAGGACTGACTGACTGAGTGAGTGACTGACCCGACCCGTGTTTTGCCCCTCCCGCCGCCCCATCCACCTGTCGACGGCGAACGCGCGCCATCTAGCGGTGGTTTTGTGAATTGCAGTTTTCTCTCATGAAATGCATGGGGCAAAAAAAAGCACAAACAAACCACGCAGTGACTGACAGAGAAAACCCCGCCCTCCCCCCCGCCTTCAGGCTTCCCTGGAGTCCTGCTCCTAATTATCTCTTTAATATCTCTTTATCTTCCAGCCCCTGCTTCCTGACCGGATGGTGATATCTGAAGCACTCAGCGGCAACCAGACAGCCAGAGGGGAACGCGAGCCATCCATGCAGGTGGCATAACCGTCCATCCTCACCCCCCCCCCGCAGGCGATTACTCGACCACGACCACGACCTCCGACTACCCCCCCGCACCAAAATACACAACCCTACCCTCGGAACAAAATAAAACAAATTTGCTTGAATCGCACGCTGCCTTTTGTTTGTAATTGACGCAATAGGCGAAGGGGAGGGATCTCATTTCTGGTGCCTGACGGGGGGGGGAGGGGGAAGGGGGCGGGGGAATTGGAGAGGAGAGAAGAGGGGGCAGAGGGCATCTCAGTGTATCTGTGTGTGTGCGTGCGTGCATCTTTGAGGAAACTCAAAGGTCGGACGCGACAGAGCATGTATGTAGTCCAGCCGGACCAATTCACCACGTCTCTGTCTCTGA
>NW_012330690.1:0-1036 GCF_000151885.1 Dipodomys ordii
GGGATCGTTATTAACATTCAAATCTTAGATATCAACTTCTTAGTTAGCAAAGGATTCAAATGGATGAAGAACATGCATTCATATTCACACGCACACTCTACTCACACACACACACACGTAAAATGTACTTGTTTAAGGTGTAAAATACTGGGGCTGTGTTAGTTGTGTAACCATTATCTACATAATTAGAATGATCCGGTTTAATCATCTTATTTATTATCTACTTTTAGAACATCTTTGCCATCACAAAAAGATATTCAAGTCTCCATCCATCCCTTTGGCCCTGTCAGTTTAATCCACTTTCTGTGGCTTTGCCTCTTTGAGATGATTCATTGAACTGGAGGCAAACAATATGTGGCCTTTTGTGGCCACCTTTGGTATAAGGTTTTTGAGATGTATTCATAGTGTAGATCAGTACTCCATTCTTTTTTATAGTTAAATAATATTCCACAGTATGGCTCTTGCTTCTTATTTGGCCATTCTTCAGGTTATGGACATTTTGGATTTTTTTTTTTTTTTTTTTGGTCGGCCGTGGGGCTTGAACTCTGGGCCTGGGTGCCGTCCCTCGGTTCTTCAGCTCAAGGCGAGCGCTCTACCACTTGAGCTACAGCGCCACTTCCGGTTTTCTGGTGGTTTATTGGAGATAGGAGTCTCACTGTCTCTCCTGCCCCGGCTGGCTTTGAACCGCGATCCTCAGATCTCAGCCTCCTGAGTAGCTAGGATTACAGGCGTGAGCCACCAGCGCCCGGCCACATTTTGGATTTTTTTTTTCTTTTTGTGAACAAGTACTGGAGCTTGAGTTCAGGATCTTTTGCTTGGCTTTTTCCTCTTAAGAAGGTTGGTATTCTTTTCACAACTCCACTTCAAGATGGACATTTTAGGTTTTTTTTTTTTACTTTTTTGGTGTGAATATGCTGCTATGAACATTTGGCTTCTACTTTTTCTGTATAGACATATTTTCATTTATCTTGGGCACCCCACCTAGGAGTAAAATTACTTGGTCATTTGGTAAATTGGCATTTAATTTTTTGAAGGA
>NW_012330691.1:0-1036 GCF_000151885.1 Dipodomys ordii
GAAGCATTTTGATAAATCAGAAAGAGAAGCAGAATCTGAATGAGAAGCAGAAAGAGAAGCAGTAGAAACAGAAGAAGCAGATAAAGCTGAAGCAGATGAAAGAGAATAAGTCGAAGAAGAAGAAGAAGCATAATGAGAAGCATAAGGAGAAGCATAAGGAGAAGCAGTAGATGCAGAAAAAGTATATGCATGAGTAGCAGAAACAGAAGAAAAAGAATAAGCAAAAGAAGCAGAAGCAGAAGCAGTGGGAGAAGCAGAAGAAGGAGAAGGAGAAGGAGCAGCAGAAGGAGAAGCAGAAGCAGAAAGAGAAGACAAAAGGAGAAGCAAGAGAAGGAGAAGCAGGAGAATCAGAAGAAGCAGAAAGAGAAGGAGAAGAAGGAGAAGCAGAAGTAGAATCAGAAGAAACAGAAGAAGAAGAAGAAGAAGAAGAAGAAGAAGAAGAAGAAGAAGAAGAAGAAGAAGAAGAAGAAGAAGAAGAAGAAGAAGAAGAAACAGAAGCAAAAGAAACAGGAGAAATAGAAGAGCAGAAGCAGAAGCGGAAGGAAAAGCAGAAGCAGAAGGAGAAGCAGAAAGAGAAGCAGGAGAAGCTGAAGAAGCAGGAGAAGCAGAAGCAGAAGAAACAGGAGAAGCCGAAGAAGCAGAAGCAGAATCTGAAGCAGAAGGAGAAACAGAAGAAGCACAATCTGAAGCAGAAGCAGAAGAAACAGAAATAGTAGAATAAGCAGAAGCAGAAGCACCAGGAGAAGCAGAAGAAGAAGAAGGAGAAGGTGAAAGAGAAGGATTAGGAGTAGGAGAAGCAAAAGGATAAGCAGAACCAGAAAGAGACGCAGAAGGAGAAGCAGCACGAGAAGTAGGAGTAGCAGGAGAAGAAGAAGCAGGA
The DNA here is from genome assembly GCF_000151885.1 of Dipodomys ordii. NCBI lineage: Eukaryota > Metazoa > Chordata > Mammalia > Rodentia > Heteromyidae > Dipodomys > Dipodomys ordii. The sequence continues at coordinate 881 of NW_012330691.1, forward strand.
GAAGCAGAAGAAACAGAAGGCGCAGAAGCAGAATGAGTAGCAGAAGGAGAAATTGAATCAGAAGCAGAAGCCGAAGCAGAAGGAGAAGAAGAGCAGAGAGAAGCAGAGATGGAGAAGGACAAGGAGAAGAGAAAGAGAAGCAGAAAGAGAAGCAGA
>NW_012330692.1:0-1036 GCF_000151885.1 Dipodomys ordii
TTATCTTCCAGTCCCCGCTTCCGGCCCGGATGGTGATATTTGAAACACTCAGCGGCAACCAGACAGTCAGAAGGGAACGCGAGCCATCCATGCAGGAGGCGTAACCGTCCATCCTCACCCCCCCCCAGCAGGCGATTACTCGACCACGACCACGACCTCCGAACCCCCCCCCCCGCACCAAAATCCACAACCCTACCCTCGGAACTAAATAAAACAAATTTGCTTGAATCTCACGCTGCCTTTTGTTTGTAATTGACGCAATAGGCGAAGGGGAGGGATCTCATTTCTGGTGCCTGACGGGGGGGGGAGGAGGGAGGGGGCGGGGGAATTGGAGAGGAGAGAAGAGGGGGCAGAGGGCATCTCCGTGTATCTGTGTGTGCGTGCGTGCATCTTTGAGGAAACTCAAAGATCGGACGCGACAGAGCATGTATGTAGTCCAGCCGGACCAATTCACCACGTCTCTGTCTCTTGTCTCTCTGTTTCTGTTTCTCTATTTCTCTCTCTGTGTCTCTCTTTGTCTCTGTCTGTCTGTCTGTCTGTCTGTCTGTCTGTCTGTCTGTCTGTCTCTCTCTCTCGTTTGAATTCTCTCTCCCGCCCGCCCGCCCGCCCGCCCACCCGCCCGCACTCCCTCCCTCCTTTTCCTCTCGACTTGCCAGTCAATCCTGGGGCTTGAGCTACTGTACTGGCGCTCCAACACACAACGGTCCCACTCCGAGCCTGCCTGCCTGCCTGCCTGCCTATGCATGGGCCCCATACTCCAACGAGGCACATCATCATCCCCACCCCACCCCTTCTCTGAAAAGAAGGCAGTCTCTCTCGGGGCCAGCCAGCCTGGGCCGGTTTTCTCAGTCAGTCAGTGCGTGGTTTGTTTGTTCTTTTTTTTCCCCCATGCATTTCATGAGAGAAAACTGCAATTCACAAAACCACCGCTAGATGGCGCGAGTTCGCCGTCGACAAGGTGGATGGGGCGGCGGGAGGGGCAAAACACGGGTCGGGTCAGTCACTCACTCAGTCAGTCAGTCCTCACCTACCCGGC
>NW_012330693.1:0-1036 GCF_000151885.1 Dipodomys ordii
GTATTTCCAACTTAAGCGATACTTTTAAGGAAGGAAAGGTTGTCCCGTAACGGATCTTAAACAGAATATGTCACGTGTTCATTTCAAGCGTGAGGGAGTCAGTTCTTGGCAGATATTGGGGTGATATTAATCAAGGAAAAGGATATTCACCCCGCCCCCCCCGCCTTCGGGCTTCCCTGGAGTCCTGCTCCTAATTATCTCTTTAATATCTCTTTATCTTCCAGCCCCTGCTTCCTGACCGGATGGTGATATCTGAAGCACTCAGCGGCAACCAGACAGCCAGAGGGGAACGCGAGCCATCCATGCAGGTGGCGTAACCGTCCATCCTCACCCCCCCCGCAGGCGATTACTCGACCACGACCACGACCCCCGACCACCCCCCCGGAACCAAAATCCACAACCCTACCCTCGGAACAAAATAAAACAAATTTGGTTGAATCTCACGCTGCCTTTTGTTTGTAATTGACGCAATAGGCGAAGGGGAGGGATCTCATTTCTCGTGCCTGACGGGGGGGGAGGGGGGAGGGGGCGGGGGAATTGGAGAGGAGAGAAGAGGGGGCAGAGGGAATCTCAGTGTATCTGTTTGTGTGCGTGCGCGCATCTTTGAGGAAACTCAAAGATCGGACGCGACAGAGCATGTATGTAGTCCAGCCGGACCAATTCACCACGTCTCTGTCTCTTGTCTCTCTGTTTCTGTTTCTCTATTTCTCTCTCTGTGTCTCTCTTTGTCTCTGTCTGTCTGTCTGTCTGTCTGTCTGTCTGTCTGTCTGTCTCTCTCTCTCTCTCTCTCTCTCTCGTTTGAATTCTCTCTCCCGCCCGCCCGCCCGCCCGCACTCCCTCCCTCCTTTTCCTCTCGACTTGCCAGTCAATCCTGGGGCTTGAGCTAATGTACTGGCGCTCCAACACACAACGGTCCCACTCCGAGCCTGCCTGCCTGCCTGCCTGCCTATGCATGGGCCCCATACTCCAACGAGGCACATCATCATCCCCACCCCACCCCTTCTCTGAAAAGAAGGCAGTCTCTCTCGGGGCCTGA
>NW_012330694.1:0-1036 GCF_000151885.1 Dipodomys ordii
CCCTGGAGAGATCCGTCTCCCTTCCTCTCCACCGTTCTCTCCCTCCCCCCTCCCCCCACCCCCCCCCCGCCTTCGGGCTTCCCTGGAGTCCTGCTCCTAATTATCTCTTTAATATCTCTTTATCTTCCAGCCCCTGCTTCCTGACCGGATGGTGATATCTGAAGCACTCAGCGGCAACCAGACAGCCAGAGGGGAACGCGAGCCATCCATGCAGGTGGCGTAACCGTCCATCCTCACCCCCCCCGCAGGCGATTACTCGACCACGACCACGACCTCCGACCCCCCCCCCGCACCAAAATCCACAACCCTACCCTCGGAACAAAATAAAACAAATTTGCTTGAATCTCACGCTGCCTTTTGTTTGTAATTGACGCAATAGGCGAAGGGGAGGGATCTCATTTCTGGTGCCTGACGGGGGGGGAGGAGGGAGGAGGCGGGGGAATTGGAGAGGAGAGAAGAGGGGGCAGAAGGCATCTCAGTGTATCTGTGTGTGTGCGTGCGTGCATCTTTGAGGAAACTCAAAGATAGGACGCGACAGAGCATGTATGTAGTCCAGCCGGACCAATTCACCACGTCTCTGTCTCTTGACTCTCTGTTTCTGTTTCTCTATTTCTCTCTCTGTGTCTCTCTTTGTCTCTGTCTGTCTGTCTGTCTGTCTCTCTGTCTGTCTGTCTGTCTGTCTCTCTCTCTCTCTCTCTAGTTTGAATTCTCTCTCCCGCAGCCCGCCCGCCCGCACTCCCTCCCTCCTTTTCCTCTCGACTTGCCAGTCCATCCTGGGGCTTGAGCTACTGTACTGGCGCTCCAACACACAACGGTGCCACTCCGAGCCTGCCTGCCTGCCTGCCTGCCTATGCATGGGCCCCATACTCCAACGAGGCACATCATCATCCCCACCCCACCCCTTCTCTGAAAAGAAGGCAGTCTCTCTCGGGGCCAGCCAGCCTGGGCCGGTTTTCTCAGTCAGTCAGTGCGTGGTTTGTTTGTTCTTTTTTTTCCCCCATGCATTTCATGAGAGAAAACTGCAATCACAAAACCA
>NW_012330695.1:0-1036 GCF_000151885.1 Dipodomys ordii
GGGGGAGGGGGAGGAGTCGCTCGTTCCCTGGATAGATCCGTCTCCCCTCCTCTCCACCATTCTCTCCCTCCCCCCTCGCCCCGCCCCCCCCCGCCTTCGGGCTTCCCTGGAGTCCTGCTCCTAATTATCTCTTTAATATCTCTTTATCTTCCAGCCCCTGCTTCCTGACCGGATGGTGATATCTGAAGCACTCAGCGGCAACCAGACACCCAGAGGGGAACGCGAGCCATCCATGCAGGTGGCGTAACCGTCCATTCTCACCCCCCCCGCAGGCGATTACTCGACCACGACCACGACCTCCGACCCCCCCCCCCCCGCACGAAAATCCACAACCCTACCCTCGGAACAAAATAAAACAAATTTGCTTGAATCTCACGCTGCCTTTTGTTTGTAATTGACGCAATAGGCGAAGGGGAGGGATCTCATTTCTGGTGCCTGACGGGGTGGGGAGGGGGGAGGGGGCGGGGGAATTGGAGAGGAGAGAAGAGGGGGCAGAGGGCATCTCAGTGTATCTGTGTGTGTGTGTGCGTGCATCTTTGAGGAAACTCAAAGATCGGACGCGACAGAGCATGTATGTAGTACAGCCGGACCAATTCACCACGTCTCTGTCTCTTGTCTCTCTGTTTCTGTTTCTCTATTTCTCTCTCTGTGTCTCTCTTTGTCTCTGTCTGTCTGTCTGTCTGTCTGTCTGTCTGTCTGTCTGTCTCTCTCTCTCTCTCTCTCGTTTGAATTCTCTCTCCCGCCCGCCCGCACGTCCGCACTCCCTCCCTCCTTTTCCTCTCGACTTGCCAGTCAATCCTGGGGCTTGAGCTACTGTACTGGCGCTCCAACACACAACGGTCCCACTCCAAGCCTGCCTGCCTGCCTGCCTGCCTATGCATGGGCCCCATACTCCAACGAGGCACAACATCATCCCCACCCCACCACTTCTCTGAATAGAAGGCAGTCTCTCTCGGGTCCAGCCAGCCTGGGCCGGTTTTCTCAGTCAGTCAGTGCGATGAATTTGTTTGTTCTTTTTTTTCCCCCATGCATTTCA
>NW_012330696.1:0-1035 GCF_000151885.1 Dipodomys ordii
ACAGCGAGGACACAGCGGGACACAGCGGGGCACACAGGGGGGACCCAGCGGGACCCAGCGGGGAACACAGCGAGGACACAGCGGGACCCAGCGGTACACAGCGTCGATACAGCGGGGACACAGCGTTACACAGCGTGGTACACAGCTGTGAACACAACGGGACTCAGTGGGGGCACAGCCGGACACAGCGGGACACAGTGGGACACAGCGGGGAAAAAGCGTGAGACACAGCAGGGGACAGAGAGTGGACACAGCGGGACACAGCAGGGGACACAGGGGTACACAGTGGGACACAGCCGGAAACACAGCGCGGACACAGCGTGACACACCGGGACACAGCGTCAATACAGCGGGGACAGAGAGGGTCACAGCAGGGACACAGCGGGACACAGCGGGACACAGCGGGGGACACAGCGGGACACAGCGGGGACACAGCGGGACACAGCGGGACACAGCGGTGGACACTGCGGAACACAGCGTGGGACACAGCGAGGACACAGCAGGACACAGCGGGACACAGCGGGGACAGAGCGGGACACAGTCGGACACAGCGGGACACAGCGGGGGACACAGCGGGACACAGTGGGCACACAGCGGGGACACAGCGGGACACAGCGGGACACAGCGGGGACACAGCGGGACACAGTCGGACACAGCGGGACACAGCGGGGAACACAGCGAGGACACAGCGGGACACAGCGGGAAACACTGCGAGGTCACAGCGGGGGTCAAAGCGGGACAACATGGGACACAGTGTGACACAGTGGGACACAGCGGGGACACTGCAGGGGCACAGCGGGACACAGTGGGCGACACAGCGAGACACAGCAGGGGACACAGCGGGGGACAGCAGGGGACAGAGAGGGGACACAGCGGGACACAGCGGGGGACACAGAGGGGTACACAGCAGGACACAGCCGGGAACACAGCGCGGACACAGCGGGACACACCGGGACACAGCGTCAATACAGCGGGGCAGAGAGGGTCACAGCAGGGACAAAGCGGGACACAGCGGGACACAGCGGGGGACACAGG
>NW_012330697.1:0-1035 GCF_000151885.1 Dipodomys ordii
CTGAACCAAACCGCAAGTGAACATCTAGAATATAAGCTGAGGGCCATGGTCAGTCATGCATGTTATGAGATCTTCAGTCTCTCTCTTAGTAAATACTGCAGAAAGGAAAAACGACAACCCCGCCCCCCCCCCCCGCCTTCGGGCTTCCCTGGAGTCCTGCTCCTAATTATCTCTTTAATATCTCTTTATCTTCCAGCCCCTGCTTCCTGACCGGATGGTGATATCTGAAGCACTCAGCGGCAACCAGACAGCCAGAGGGGAACGCGAGCCATCCATGCAGGTGGCGTAACCGTCCATCCTCACCCCCCCCCGCAGGCGATTACTCGACCACGACCACGACCTCCGACCCCCCCCCCCGCACCAAAATCAACAACCCTACCCTCGGAACAAAATAAAACAAATTTGCTTGAATCTCACGCTGCCTTTTGTTTGTAATTGACGCATTAGGCGAAGGGGAGGGTTCTCATTTCTGGTGCCTGACGGGGGGGGGGAGGGGGGAGGGATCGGGGGAATTGGAGAGGAGAGAAGAGGGGGCAGAGGGCATCTCAGTGTATCTGTGTGTGTGCGTGCGTGCATCTTTGAGGAAACTCAAAGATCGGACGCGACAGAGCATGTATGTAGTCCAGCCGGACCAATTCACCACGCCGCTGTCTCTTGTCTCTCTGTTTCTGTTTCTCTATTTCTCTCTCAGTGTCTCTCTTTGTCTCTGTCTGTCTGTCTGTCTGTCTGTCTGTCTGTGTCTCTCTTTGTCTCTGTCTGTCGGAGTGTCTGTATCTCTCTCTCTCTCTCTCGTTTGAATTCTCTCTCCCGCCCCCCTGCCCTCCCGCACTCCCTCCCTCCTTTTCCTCTCGACTTGCCAGTCAATCCTGGGGCTTGAGCTACTGTACTGGCGCTCCAACACACAAGGGTCCCACTCCGAGCCTGCCTGCCTGCCTGCCTGCCTATGCATGGGCCCCATACTCCAACGAGGCACATCATCATCCCCACCCCACCCCTTCTCTGAAAAGAAGGCAGTCTCTCTCGGGGCCAGCCAGC
>NW_012330698.1:0-1035 GCF_000151885.1 Dipodomys ordii
CAGTCATAAGAGCTCACACAGACTCCTATGAAGGGCTGAGTATGTAGCAGCCCCGTGTAAAACAATGACAGCACAATTTAAAAGACTCAGCACATAGTACAATTAGACGTACTCAGTACATACCACCCTGTAGAAGTACTCGGCACATACCACATTGACAAAGGATTCCCCACACAGCTCCATTGGAAGGACAGGACAGAGCACCCTGTGTAAAGGACTTGGCACACAGTACTTGAAAAATTCACCTCATCCCTCTCTTATCAAGGGCTCAGCACATAGCAGCAGCCGTTTGGGATGAATTAGCACACCACACCGTTTTGAAGGACTCAGTATATAGTACGTTATGTAATGGACTCAGCACATAGCACCCTTTGGGATGACTCAGCAAACAGAACCTTTTTGAGGACTCAGCACAAAACCCTAATGTGGAAAAGCCCCAGCAAACAGCACCCTGTGAACAACTCAGCACATAGCTGTATGTCACAAGTTCAGCTGTCATTAGAATTAGGGTGCTTTCTTCAGTATCACCATTCTTCAGAAACACTTCAAAAATCCTACAAGTTTACGTTAGCCAACCTGTGTTTTATGGGGGAGAGTCAACTGGGGGTCTTGAACGCAAAGCTTGGGGTCCCTTTCCCTGAGCTCTTTGGTTCAATGCTAAAGCTCTACCACTTGGAGCCATAGCTTCAATTTTGTTTTTTGGGTTGTTCTTTGACAGGTCTTATGGTGATCAGGAAGGAAAGGCCAAGTTGGAGTGTCTGTGGGCAAAGGGTCTTAGCTCGGCCTGGAACTGACCTCTCCTTTCCTTGTGCCCCTGGGTGCAGGGCCTCCTGGAGCTCTCATGGCCTAGGGGGAACAGACTTGCTCGGGCATCAGCACTCATGGTGAACAAAAGTCAGCTTGGCCCTGGTCACTTCCCAAAATTGAAGTCTAGAGAACAATGGTATGGGGCTGCATATCCCACATCTGGCAACCAGGGGGCAGGGGTTGCCCACCAGGGTTGTGTTTTCTCTTCCTTCCCTGGGGCCCCCACCT
>NW_012330699.1:0-1035 GCF_000151885.1 Dipodomys ordii
GCGGGGACACAGCGGGACACAGCAGGGAACACAGCGGGGACAAAGCGGGGACACAGTGGTACACAGCGGGACACAGCGGGGACACAGCGAGACACAGCTGGACACAGCGGGAGACACAACGGGACATAGCTTGGGACAGAGAGGAACACAGTGGGGGAAAAATCGGGAGAAACAGCGGGACACAGCGGGGGACACAGCGGGACACTGGGGGACACAGTGGGGACACAGCGGGACAAAGCGGGGACACAGCGGAGGACACAGCAGGGACACAGCGGGGATTCAGAGAGGACACAGCGGGGAACACAGCGGGATACAGTGTGACTCAGCGGGGGACACAGCGGGACACAGCGGGGGACATAGAGTCGGACACAGGGGGACAAGGCGGGGACACAGCGGAACACAGCAGGGGTCGTAGCGAGGACACAGCGGGACACAGGAGGACAAAGCGGGGACACAGCGGGGACACAGCAGTGTCCACCATGGGACACAACATGGGCCACAGCGGGACACAGCGCGACACAGCGGGGAGAAAGCAGGGGACACAGCGAGGACACAGAGGGATACAGAGGGGACACAGTGCAACACGGCGGGGGACACAGCGGGGACACAGCGGGACACAGAGGGGACACAACAAGGACACAGCAGGGGACACAGCGGGACACAGCGGGACACAGCGGGGACACAGCGGGACACAGCGGAGACACAGCGGGGACACAGCAGAACACAGCGGGACACAGCGGGACACAGTGGGACTCAGCGGGGGACACAGCGGGACACAGCGGGGGACATAGAGTCGGACAAAGGGGGACAAGTCGGGGACACATCGGGGGGTCGTAGCAAGGACACAGCGGGACACAGCGGGGAACACAGCGGGGACCCAGCGGGTACACAGCGGGACACAGCGGAGACACAGCGGGGGACAGCCGGGACACAGCGGGACACGGCGGTTCACAGCGGGGACAAAGCGGGAAACAGCGGGGAACACAGCGGGGACACAGCGGGGACACAGCAGTACACAGTGGGACACAGTGGGAC
>NW_012330700.1:0-1034 GCF_000151885.1 Dipodomys ordii
TAGTTGTTTTAAGTATACCAGGTGGATTTTGAATGCAAAATAAAATGACAAGTTGTCATGTCCAAAACGAGCTTTACAACGTCGATGCAGGGGGGTGACGGGGGGGGAAGGAGGGGGGAAGGAGAAGGATTGGGATGGGGGGAGGGGGGAGGCTGGGAAGGGATGGGAAGGGTAAACAAAGGAGGAGGCTGCAATGCTTGGTAAGAAATGTACGCATTATCCTGCCCATGCAATTGTAACCCCTCTGTACAGTATGTTCACAAATAAAATAAAAAAAATAAATAAAAAAAATAAAAAAAAAGAAGAAGAAGAAACAGAAGAAGGAGAAGGAGCAGAAGCCGAAGGAGAAGCAGAGGCAGAAGGAGACGCAGAAAGAGAAGCAGGAAAAGCAGAAAAAGCAGAAGCAGGAGAAACAGAAGCAGAAGAAACAGGAGAAGGACAAGAAGCAGAAGCAGAAGGAGAAGCAGAAACAGAAGGAGAAGCAGAAAGAGAAGGAGGGGAAGCAGAAGAAGCAGAAGCAGGACAAGCAGAAGCATAAGAATCCGAAGAAGCAGAAGCAGAACCTGAAGCAGAAGGAGAAGCAGGAGAAGCAGAATCTGGAGAAGCAGAATGACAAGCTGAAGGAGAAGCAGAAGCAGAAAGGGAATCAAAAGCAGAAGGAGAAGCAGAAGAAACAGAAGAAGCAGAAGCAGTAGCAGTTGCAGCAGAAGGAGAAGCAGAAGGAAAAGCAGGAGAACAAGAAGGAGAAAGAGAAACAGAAGCAGAAGGAGAAGGAGAATCAGAAGGAGAAGCAAAAGAAGCAAAAGGAGAAGCGGAAGGAGAAACAGAAGCAGAAGAAGCACCACAAGGAGAAGCAGAAGCAGAAGAAGATGCATAAGGAGAAGCAGGAGAAACAGAAGAAGCAGAAGGAGAAGTAGAAGTAGGAGAAGGAGAAGGAAGAGTCGCAGAAGCAATAGGAGAAGAAGAACGAGAAGCAGAAGCAGAATGAGAAGAAGAAAGAGAAGGACTAGAAGCAGAAGAAGCCGGAAAAGAAG
>NW_012330701.1:0-1034 GCF_000151885.1 Dipodomys ordii
CCCCCCGCCTTCGGGCTTCCCCGGAGTCCTGCTCCTAATTATCTCTTTAATATCTCTTTATCTTCCAGCCCCTGCTTCCTGACCGGATGGTGATATCTGAAGCACTCAGCGGCAACCAGACAGCCAGAGGGGAACGCGAGCCATCCATGCAGGTGGCGTAACCGTCCATCTTCACCCCCCCCCGCAGGCGATTACTCGACCACGACCACGACCTCCGACCCCCCCCCCCACCAAAATCCACAACCCTACCCTCGGAACAAAATAAAACAAATTTGCTTGAATCTCACGCTGCCTTTTGTTTGTAATTGACGCAATAGGCGAAGGGGAGGGATCTCATTTCTGGTGCCTGACGGGGGGGGTGAGGGGGGAGGGGGCCGGGGAATTGGAGAGGAGAGAAGAGGGGGCAGAGGGCATCTCAGTGCATCTGTGTGAGTGCGTGCGTGCATCTTTGAGGAAACTCAAAGATCGGACGCGACAGAGCATGTATGTAGTCCAGCCGGACCAATTCACCACGTCTCTGTCTCTTGTCTCTCTGTTTCTGTTTCTCTATTTCTCTCTCTGTGTCTCTCTTTGTCTCGGTCTGTCTGTCTGTCTGTCTGTCTGTCTGTCTGTCTGTCTCTCTCTCTCTCTCTCTCTTTCTCATTTGAATTCTCTCTCCCGCCCGCCCGCCCGCCCGCACTCCCTCCCTCCTTTTCCTCTCGACTTGCCAGTCAATCCTGGGGCTTGAGCTACTGTACTGGCGCTCCAACACACAACGGTCCCACTCCGAGCCTGCCTGCCTGCCTGCCTGCCTATGCATGGGCCCCATACTCCAACGAGGCACATCATCATCCCCACCCCACCCCTTCTCTGAAAAGAAGGCAGTCTCTCTCGGGGCCAGCCAGCCTGGGCCGGTTTTCTCAGTCAGTCAGTGCGTGGTTGGTTTGTTCTTTTTTTTCCCCCATGCATTTCATGAGAGAAAACTGCAATTCACAAAACCACCACTAGATGGCGCGCGTTCGCCGTCGACAAGGTGGATGGGGCGGCGGGAGGGT
>NW_012330702.1:0-1034 GCF_000151885.1 Dipodomys ordii
TGTGCTTCTTCTGTTTCTCCTTCTGCTTCAGATTATGATTCTGCTTCTTCGACTTCGCCTGTTTCTTCTGCTTCTGCTTCTCCTGCTTCTTCTGCTTCTCCTGCTTCTCCTGCTTCTCCTTCTGCTTCTGCTTCTCCTTCTGCTTCTGCTTCTGCTCTTCTCCTTCTTCTGCTTCTTCTTCTTCTGTTTCTTCTGATGCTACTTCTGCTTCTCCTTCTTCTCCTTCTCTTTCTGCTTCTACTTCTGCTTCTTCTGATTCTCCTGCTTCTCCTTCTTCTTCTCCTTCTGTTTCTGCTTCTCATTCTGCTTCTGCTTCTCCTTCTGCTGCTCCTTCTCCTTATCCTTCTTCTGATTCTCCCCCTGCTTCTGCTTCTGCTTCTTCTGCTTATTCTTTTTCTTCTGCTTCTGCTTCTCCTGCTTCTGCTTCTTCTGCTTCTACTGCTTCTCCTTATGTTCCTCCTTATGCTTCTTCTTCTTCTTCTTCTTCTTCTTCTCCTTCGTCTTCTTCTTCCTCTTCTTCTTCTTCTTCTTCTTCTTCTTCTTCTTCTTCTTCTTCTTCTTCTTCTTCTTCTTCTTCTTCTTCTTCTTCTTCTCTTTCTTCTGCTTCTGCTTTTCCTGCTTCTTCTGCTTCTTCTGCTTCTCTTTCTTCTTCTCATTCTGCTTCTCCTTCTCCTTCTGCTTCTCCTATTGCTTCTGCTGCCCTTCCTTCTCCTTATCCTTCTCCTACTTCTGCTTCTCCTTCTGCTTTTGCTTCTTCTGCTTCTCCTGCTTCTCCTTCTGCATCTTCTTCTGCTTCTCCTTCTCCTTCTGCTGCTTTTTCTGCTCCTGCTTCTCCTTCTTCTGCTTCTCCTTCTGCTTCTCCTTCTGATTCTCCTTCTGCTGCTCCTTCTGCTTCTCGTTCTGCTTCTGCTTCTCCTTCTGCTCTTCCTACTCCTAATCCTTCTCTTTCTCCTTCTCCTTCTTCTTCTTCTGCTTCTCGTTCTGCTTCTGCTACTGCTTCTTCTGCTTGTTCTGTTCTTCTGCTTCAGGTCCTG
>NW_012330703.1:0-1034 GCF_000151885.1 Dipodomys ordii
TCCTCTATCTAAAGAGCTGTACCTCTTTAGGTTAGCTTTAAAACTTACAGTAATTTTATTTTGGAAATGCAGGTAAGTTTTAAGGTGAACTAAGATTCTTCTTGGACAACCAGCTATCATCAGGCTCGTTAGGCTTTTCACCTCTACGTTAAAATCTTCTCACTATTTTGCCACATAGATGAGTTGGCCCTGTGGTAGGCTGTTCTAAGGTAGCTCGTCTGATTTCGGGGTCTCTGGCTTAAGTTCTCTTTGTCAGGTGTTTTCTAGTTAGCTCATTATGCAAAAGGTATAAGGTTGAATCTTTGCTTTTTTATACTTAGGTTTATCTTTCATCATTCCCTTACGGTACTATTTCTATAGCGCTAAATTAAATTTTCTATCGCCTATACTAATATAGTTAGTAAATGATTTAGTTTACATGAAGGTAATATAGTAAATTTTATGATTTGTTAGGCTAGGTATGGTTCAAAATATTCATAGAGTGTGAAATCTTCTGAGTGTAAGTCAGATGCTTTTTTTAAGCTATATTTTGATTTTTCCAAGTGCACTTTCCAGTACACTTACCTTGTTACGACTTGTCTCCTCTCAATCTTTTGTAATTAGGTGTTATGTACTTTTAATTGTTGAGAAATTGAGGAGGGTGACGGGCGGTGTGTGCGTGCTTCATTGCTCTATTCAATTAAACACTCTAGTTTTAATTTACTACTAAATCCTCCTTTATTCTACGGATTTCACGTAGAGTTTCGTAATGTTCTAGTAATAGAAAATGTAGCCCATTTCGCTCCACTCCATGGGCTACACCTTGACCTAACTTCTTTAGTAATACTGATTAGGCTTACTTTATTTCCTTTTTAGGGTTAACTGAAGATGGCGGTATATAGGCTGAATTAGCAAGGAGTGGTGAGGTAAATCGGGGATCATCGGTTATGGAACAGGCTCCTCTAGGTGGATATAAAGCACCGCCAAGTCCTTTGAGTTTTAAGCGGTGGCTTGTAGTTCTCTGGCGAGTAGTAATGTTATGAACTACTTATGTT
>NW_012330704.1:0-1034 GCF_000151885.1 Dipodomys ordii
TCACAGCGGGGAAATAGTTTGGGGACACAACGGGGGACACAGCGGGGTACAGAAGGACACAGCGAGGACACAGCGGGACACAGGAGGACACAGCGGGGACACAGCGGGGACACAGCAGCGACACAGCGGAACACAGCGGGGACACAGAGGGACTCAGCGCTTACACAGCGAGGACACACCAGGGACACAGCGGGACACAGCGGAGACACAGCAGGGACGCAGGTAGACACAGCGAGGACACAGTGGGACACAGCGTGGGATTCAACGGGGGACAGCGGTCACACACTGGCGGACAGCGGGGACAGAGCGGGGACCCAGCGAGGGATCCAGCGAGGACACAACGTGACACATGGGGCCACAGCGGGACACAGCGGGGGACCCAGCGAGGACACAGCGGGACACAAATGCATGACACAGCCAGGACACAGTGGGACACAGCGGGAAAGAGAGGGACACAGCAGGGGACACAGCCGGGGACACAGCGGGACACAGCAGGGGACACAGCGGGGACACAGCGGGACACAGTGGGGACACAGCGGGACATAGCGGGACACATCGGGGGACACAGCAGGACACTGCAGGGTACACAGCGGGACACAGAGGGGACACAGCAGGGGCACAGTGGGAAACAGCGGGACACAGCGGGGGACAAACGGGACACACCGGGACACAGCGGGACACAGTGGGGGACACAGCGGAGGACACAGAGCTGCACACAGCGGGAGAGAGTGGAACATAGCACGGACACAGCAGGGACACAGCGGGACATAGCAGGGACAAAGCGAGGACAGAGCAGGACACAGAGGTACTCAGCGAGGGACACAGCGGGGGACAGTGGTGACAAACCGGGGAACAACGGGGCCACAGCGGGACACAGCTAGGACACAGCGGGGACACAGCGGGGACACAGCAGGGGACACAGTGGGACACAGCAGGGGATACAGCGAGGACACAGAGGGGACATAGGGGGACTCTGCGGGACACAGTGTGACACAGCGGTGACACAGAGGGACATAGCAGTTACACAGCGATGA
>NW_012330705.1:0-1034 GCF_000151885.1 Dipodomys ordii
GGCCCCATTAGGGCGAATAGTGCCAGTATATGTATAACCCATCAAATATATAATCCACTTATCATTATATGTCTTAACTATAACCCATATTTATTCCGTAAATCTTTATCCATCTTCTACTACCCCATCAATCACTTCTACAAGAAATACACACCCCATATAACTTTTAGTGACTTTACTATGTTTAATATCACTGGGAGGACTGCACACTACCGGATTTTACCAAAATGACTAATTATCAAGAAATGATTTCAACAACATAATTATAACCAGCTTAACCATGGCAAATTATAGCATTACTAAACCTATACTTCTATATACGACTTATCTACTCCACCTCACTTACCCTCTTTCCATTACCCAATAATGCCAAGTTTAAATGACACCACCATAACCATAAACATTTAACTATAATCCCAACTTTATTAATAATCTCATCATTTTCACTCCCACTTTCACCATTAATTATAAATATAATATAGAAATTTAGGTTAACCACTAGACCGAAAGCCTTCAAAGCTTTAAGTAAGTCCCTAAACTTAATTTCTGACATATAAGGATTGCAGATCTACCATCTACATCTATTGAACGCAAATCAACAACTTTAATTAAGCTAAATCCTTACTAGATTGATAGGATTTAAACCTACAAACTCTTAGTTAACAGCTAAACACCTTAATCAACTGGCTTCAATCTACTTCTCCCGCCTAGAAAAAAAAGGAGGCGGGAGAAGTCCCGGCAGGATTGAAGCTGCTCCTTTGAATTTGCAATTCAACATGCTATTGCACCTCAGGACTTCTCTGGTAAAAAGAGGATTTATCCTCTGTAGTTAGATTTACAGTCTAATGCTTTACTCAGCCATTCTACCTATGTTCGTAAACCGTTGATTATTCTCAACAAACCATAAAGACATCGGAACCCTTTATATAATTTTTGGTGCTTGAGCCGGAATAGTAGGAACAGGCCTAAGCATTCTTATCCGAGCAGAGCTGGGTCAACCTGGCTCACTATTAGGAGATGATCAAATTACAATG
>NW_012330706.1:0-1034 GCF_000151885.1 Dipodomys ordii
ATAAGAACAAAAGGGAAATTCTTATTCTTATATATATATTTAAGTCAGCATAGATCGAATTAGTAGTAATTGTATGACGAAGGGGCGTGTCCCTCACCCTGGTGAGTTCTCTTTAACCACTTCTCGTCTTTTGTTCGCCTATTCGTCTGATCTTAGGGCGTAAAACCTAGGACACAGAAGAAAAATCAACAAATACTCTTGGCCTCCGGGACCGGATATTGACCTCCTCTCATCCTATACCAGAGAAAGGCCATGATGATGTATGCAAGGTGGAGTGCTCTACACCTTCCCCAAAGGAGAGAAAAGCCGCTAAATAGAAATAGACTGCATTTTTCTCGCCCAGGCAACTCTGGTCTGCATCCATCAGGGCTTAATGCCACTCACACTGTCCACAGAGCACAGTCCAATTTGTTTCATCCAAATTTGGGAGAGCTGATCTGTGTTAGTCAGCTCAGGATGCAAACGACTTTAGAGAGCACCTCCTAATTGGTCCCACAAAATAGTCCCATGTTCCATAAGCGCGGCTGTTACAATCCAATGTCATAAGAGTGACAAGCGTCATAAGGTATAGTGCCTGGTATGTCTGTTATCGGTACGCCATTATCTATATCGAATTGAACATTTTTGCATCTTTACCTGCTCCAATTATATTGACAGGAAATACAGGGGAACAGAAAAGATAAAATGAGGGAGGGATGCACAACGTAAGAAAGAAATGATCAGAAGAATGGGTCATAAACAATAAATTGAAAACAAATAAAAAAATTTTTAGAAATCATCTTTTTGGTCTAAGGTGAGGAACGTCTCTAAATACAAGTAGATTGCATTTATTTATACCATGGTTTTCAGGTTGACATAATAGACAGGGGTCAATTCTCCCAGAATGTTCAGACACAGGAGGCAGTGCAATTGTGTATGGACAGCATAAGAGGATTTCAGCCAAGTTGTGATGCAGACCGGCGAAAGAAAGATAGAAAGAGCCGGTAAAGTCAGATAAGGGGATTACATCTCCTGGAGGAAGATATAGGTTGAGA
>NW_012330707.1:0-1034 GCF_000151885.1 Dipodomys ordii
ACAGCGGGGAACACAGCAAGGACACAGCGGGACACAGCAGGACACAGCGTCCATACAGCGGGGACACAGTGTTACACAGCGTGGTACCCAGCTGTGGACACAACGGGACAGAGTGGGGGCACAGCGAGACACAGCGGGACACAGCGAGGACACAGCGGGACACATTGGTGACACAGCGGGGGACACAGCAAGACACAACAGCGGACACAGCGGGGGACACAGCGGGACACAGCGCGACACAGCGGGGGACACAATGGGGACACAGCGGGACACAGCGGGGGACACAGCGAGGACACAGCGGAACATAGCAGGGGACACAGAGAGGACACAGCGGGACACAGCGAGACACAGTGGGACACAGCGTGGACACAGCAGTACACACAGCGGGACATAGCGGGGGACACAGCTGGGGACACAACGGGACACACCTGGGGACACAGCTAGGACAGAGCGGAACACAGCGGGACACAGCAGGGACACAGCGTCGATACAGCGGGGACACAGCGAGACACAGCGGGGAACACAGGAAGGAAACAGCGGGACCCAGTGGGACACAGAGTCGATACAGCGGGACACAACGGGGTACACAGCTAGGAACACAACGGGACACAGTGGGGGACACAGCGAGGACACAGCGGGACACAGCGGGACCCAGCGGGGGACCCAGCGGGACCCAGCGGGAGACCCAGCGAGGAGACAGCAGGACACAGCGGGGGACATAGGGGGACACAGTGGGGAACACAGCGGGGGACACAGCAGGACACAGTGGGGGACCCAGCGAGGACACAGCGGGATACAGCGGGTGACACAGCTGGGGACACAGCGGGACACAGCGGGGAACACAGCAAGGACACAGCGGGACACAGCAGGACACAGCGTCCATACAGCGGGGACACAGTGTTACACAGCGTGGTACTCAGCTGTGGACACAACGGGACAGAGTGGGGGCAAAGCGAGACACAGCGGGATACAACGAGGACACAGCGGGACACATTGGTGACACAGCGGGGGACACAGCAGGACACAGCAGCGGA
>NW_012330708.1:0-1034 GCF_000151885.1 Dipodomys ordii
AGTGGGGGATACAGCGGGACACAGCGGAACACAGCGGGGACACAGCGGGACAAAGCGGGGGCACAGCGGTGGACAGAGCGGGCCATAGCGTGTGACAAAGGGAGACACAGCGGGACACAGGGGTTACACCGCGGGGACACAGCGGGACACAGCGGGACACAGCGGGGAACACAGCCGGACACAGCGGGAGGCAGAGCGGGGGACACAGCGGGACACAGCGGGGACACAGCGGGACAGAGCTTGACACAGCTTGGACAGAGCGGGACAGAGCGGGGAACACACCCGGACACAGCGAGAGACAGAGGGGGGGACACAGCGGGACACAGCAGGACACAGAGGGGGCACAGCGGGACACAGCAGGGGACACAGGGAGGACACAGCGGGATAAAGGGGGAGATATTGCGAGGACACAGCGGGACACAGAGGGAAACAGCGGAACACACTTGGGACACAGCAGGGGACCCAGCGGGACACAGCAGGACCGAGCGGGGACACAGTGGGGACACAGCGGGGGACAGAGAGGAGTAAACAACGGGACACAGCGGGGAACACAGCGAGGACACAGCGGGACACAGCGTCGATACAGCGGGGACACAGCGGGACACAGCGGGGTACACAGCTGGGGACACAAAGGGACACATCAGGGGACACAGCGAGGACACAGCGGAACACAGCGTGGGACACAGAAAAGACCCAGCGGGACACAGCGGGACACAGCAGGGACACAGCAGTAGACACAGCGGGACACAGCGGGGGACACAGCGGGACACAGCGGGGGACACAGCGAGGACACAGCGGGATCCAGCGGGACACAGCGTCGATACAGCGGGGACACAGCGGGACACAGCAGGGTACACAGCGGGGGACACAACGGGACACAGCAGGGGAAACAGCGAGGACACAGCGGAACACAGCGGGGGACACAGCAAGGACACAGAAGGACACAGCGTGAAACAGCGGGACACAGCGGGGGACAAAGCGGGACACAGCAGGGGACACAGGGAGGACACAGCAGGATAGAGCGGGGGATATTG
>NW_012330709.1:0-1034 GCF_000151885.1 Dipodomys ordii
TGAACATAACCGTAGACTAATACAGCCAGATGTAGGCAGAGCTATCCATAGGTTGGGAGGACAGTCTCTACCCTCGCCCCCCCCCCGCCTTCGGGCTTCCCTGGAGTCCTGCTCCTAATTATCTCTTTAATATCACTTTATCTTCCAGCCCCTGCTTCCTGACCGGATGGTGATATCTGAAGCACTCAGCGGCAACCAGACAGCCAGAGGGGAACGCGAGCCATCCATGCAGGTGGCGTAACCGTCCATCCTCACACCCCCCGGCAGGCGATTACTCGACCACGACCACCACCTCCGACCCCCCCCCGCACCAAAATCCACAACCCTACCCTCGGAACAAAATAAAACAAATTTGCTTGAATCTCACGCTGCCTTTTGTTTGTAATTGATGCAATAGGCGAAGGGGAGGGATCTCATTTCTGGTGCCTGACGGGGGAGGAAGGGGGAGGGGGCGGGGGAATTGGAGAGGAGAGAAGAGGGGGCAGAGGGCATCTCAGTGTATCTGTGTGTGTGCGTGCGTGCATCTTTGAGGAAACTCAAAGATAGGACGCGACAGAGCATGTATGTAGTCCAGCCGGACCAATTCACCACGTCTCTGTCTCTTGTCTCTCTGTTTCTGTTTCTCTATTTCTCTCTCTGTGTCTCTCTTTGTCTCTGTCTGTCTGTCTGTCTGTCTGTCTGTCTCTCTCTCTCTCTCTCTCGTTTGAATTCTCTCTCCCGCCCGCCCGCCCGCCCGCACTCCCTCCCTCCTTTTCCTCTCGACTTGCCAGTCAATCCTGGGGCTTGAGCTACTGTACTGGCGCTCCAACACACAACGGTCCCACTCCGAGCCTGCCTGCCTGCCTGCCTGCCTATGCATGGGCCCCATACTCCAACGAGGCACATCATCATCCCCACCCCACCCCTTCTCTGAAAAGAAGGCAGTCTCTCTCGGGGCCAGCCAGCCTGGGCCGGTTTTCTCAGTCAGTCAGTGCGTGGTTTGTTTGTTCTTTTTTTCCCCCATGCATTTCATGAGAGAAAACTGCAATTCATGA
>NW_012330710.1:0-1034 GCF_000151885.1 Dipodomys ordii
GCATAAGGAGAAACATAAGGAGAAGCAGTAGAAGCAGAAGAAGCAGAAGCAGGAGAAGCAGAAGCAGAAGAAAAAGAATAAGCAGAAGAAGCAGAAGCAGAAGCAGGGGGAGAATCAGAAGAAGGATAAGGAGAAGGAGCAGCAGAAGGAGAAGCAGAAGCAGAATGAGAAGCAGAAACAGAAGGAGAACAAGAAGGAGAAGCAGGAGAATCAGAAGAAGCAGAAGTAGAAGCAGAAAGAGAAGGAGAA
The DNA here is from genome assembly GCF_000151885.1 of Dipodomys ordii. NCBI lineage: Eukaryota > Metazoa > Chordata > Mammalia > Rodentia > Heteromyidae > Dipodomys > Dipodomys ordii. The sequence continues at coordinate 250 of NW_012330710.1, forward strand.
GAAGGAGAAGCAGAAGTAGCATCAGAAGAAACAGAAGAAGAAGAAGCAGAAGAAACAGAAGCAAAAGAAACAGAAGAAGGAGAAGAGCAGAAGCAGAAGGAGAAGCAGAAGGAGAAGCAGAAGGAGAAGCAGGAGAAGCAGAAGAAGCAGGAGAAGCTGAAGCAGAAGAAACACGCGAAGCCGAAGAAGCAGAATCATAATCTGAAGTAGAAGGAGAAACAGAAGAAGCACAATCTGAAGCAGAAGCAGAAGAAACAGTAATAGTAGAATAAGCAGAAGCAGCAGGAGAAGCAGAAGAAGAAGACGGAGAAGGCGAGAGAGAAGGATTAGGAGTAGGAGAAGCAAAAGGATAAGCAGAAGCAGAAAGAGACGCACAAGGAAAAGCAGCACGAGAAGTAGGAGAAGCAGGAGAAGCAGGAGAAACAGAAGACGCAGAAGCAGAATGAGAAGCAGAAGGAGAAATTGAAGCAGAAGCAGGAGAAGCAGAAGCAGAAGGAGAAGCAGAAGAAGGAGAAGGAGAAGTAGAAAGAGAAGCAGAACGAGAAGCAGGAGAAGCAGAAGCAGGAGAAGCAGAAGCAGAAGAAACAGAAGGAGAAGAAGCAGAAGCAGACGCAGAAGCAGAAACAGAAGGAAAAGCAGAAAGAGAAGCAGGAGAAGCAGAAGAAGCAGCAGCAGGAGAAGCAGAAGCAGAAGAAGCCGAAGAAGCAGAAGCAGAACCTGAAGCAGAAGGAGAAACAGGAAAAGCAGAAGAAGCAGAATCTGGAGAAGCAGAAAGAGAAGCAAAT
>NW_012330711.1:0-1034 GCF_000151885.1 Dipodomys ordii
TAGCACCCAGCAAAAGACACTGGGTAACCTAGAGATCAGGATGAGCTGAAGAGGGGAGTCAGCGGATTGAAGGCGACCCAGGCCCTCGCGCCCGGCTCGCGCCAAGCGCTCACTCGGAGGTGACTCCGACGACCCTCCCTATGTCGGGGACGGGAGGGGAGGTGTAGGTCGCGGCCCCGAGGCTCGCCTCGACCGTGCCCACGGCTCGCCACAGGGACAGTGGAGGGAGGCCACACGGGGCCGGCGACCCAGGCCCTCGCGCCCGGCACGCGCCAAGCGCTCACTCGGAGGTGACTCCGGGGAGGGGGGGGGGGTGGTCCGAGTCCGGGCCGGGACCGGCCCCGCCACCTATCGGCTCACCCGGGGACCCTTTCCCCCGACTCCCGAGACGTCCCTCGTACTCTCCTTCGTTCGCCCTCGAAGACCAGAGTCCAGGGAGGGGAGGAGGACAAGGCGTCGGGCCCAGACAGAACTACTGGTCGACCCGACAAAGCTGCCACCCCCGCACAGACCGGGCACGGAAGAGAGAGCGGGCGACGCACGGCCCCACCCCGCGCTCGCCTGCGGGCGCAAAGTCCGACAGAACAGCCGCCCCGGCGCCACAGCGACACCACGGCGACAGTCGCGCCCGGCACCCGGCAGAGGCCGGGCCTCCGCCCGGCTCGCTGCCGCCAGACCTCCTCCTTCACTCGCTCGCTCGGCTGAGAACGAGGGGACTGTCATATCAAAGCGGACGCCAGGGGGAGCACGACAACCGCCTTCCAACGACCGACTCCACCGAGCCGCCGTACCCCGGATCGGCGCGCGCCGGCCGGCTCAGAGCTCCGGAGACACAGAACACGGAAACAAATCGCCTCACTCCCCACCGCCACGCACCGAGAGGCACAACCTAGGTCAGGACCCGCAGCCGGGTCCTCTCTGCGACCTCACGAGCGACACCAGAGCCACCAGAGACCTAGACCGAGATCGAGCCGCCGCCGCCGCCGCCGCCGCCGCCGCCGGCGGCGACCAAAGTGAAACCAGGAACCATGAGA
>NW_012330712.1:0-1034 GCF_000151885.1 Dipodomys ordii
GGGTGGGGGAAAAAACCACGGATGAAGGTAGCATGCTTCAATGGAAAGTATCATTTCCGTTATTCCTATAACGGGCAACCGTTCTGTACAGTATTATACAATAAATACATTGAAAAGGTGAGTGAGTGTGTGCAGTGTGAAATGAACAAATTGATTCATAGCAAAAGAAAGTTTCTGTTTTAAGCACTTGCTGATGATAGAATAAAAAACAAAACTGTGGTGGGCCATCAGTTTCTTATATTCATTAAGGTTTTATGGAAAGCTGCTTTTTTTAAACTTTTTATTTGTGAAAATACCGTACAGTGGTTACAATTACATGAGCAAGGTAATGAGTACATTTCTTATCAAGCATTGTTGCCTCGTCCTTTGTTTCCCCTTCCCATCCCTTCCTATCTCCCCCTACTCCCTGAGTCAAAGTTGTAAAGTTCGTTTTTCTACATAATGTCTTGTACATCTCATTGTTGCAATGGCTCCACCTGTATCCCTATTTAAACAATTTGCTTTTTTAAATTAGTTTCAAAGACTCTTTATCCTTATTTATGATATGTGTCAAAACACAAGAAAAAGTCAATCTTAGCCTAACGCAACACGTCGGTTGGCAGTCGAAACCCCGCCCTCCCCCCTCCCCGTCGTCATGGCTACGACAGAGGAAAAGCAAATGATGATAATAATGAATCATAACAACCTATATGTATGTGTATGTCAGAACTCTCACTCCCCACTGCCGGGTAGGTGAGGACTGACTGACTGAGTGAGTGACTGACCCGACCCGTGTTTTGCCCCTCCCGCCGCACCATCCACCTTGTCGACGGCGAACGCGCGCCATCTAGCGGTGGTTTTGTGAATTGCAGTTTTCTCTCATGAAATGCATGGGGGAAAAAAAAACAAACAAACCACGCACTGACTGACTGAGAAAACCGGCCCAGGCTGGCTGGCCCCGAGAGAGACTGCCTTCTTTTCAGAGAAGGGGTGGGGTGGGGATGATGATGTGCCTCGTTGGAGTATGAGGCCCATGCATAGGCAGGCAGGCATGA
>NW_012330713.1:0-1034 GCF_000151885.1 Dipodomys ordii
CACTGTGTCCGCTGTGTCCCGCTGTGCCCCCACTGTGGCCCCGCTGTGTCCCTGCTGTGTCCCTGCTGTGTTGCCGCTGTGTCCCGCTGTTTCCTGCTGTGTCCTCGCTTTGTCCCACGCTGTGTTCCGCTGTGTCCCCCGCTGTGTCCCGCTGTGTCCCGTTGTGTCCCCGCTGTGTCCCGCTGTGTCCCCCGCTGTGTCCCGCTGTGTCCCGCTTTGTCCCTGCTGTGACCGTCTCTGTCCCCGCTGTATTGACGCTGTGTCCCGGTGTGTCCCGCTGTGTCCGCGCTGTGTTCCCGGCTGTGTCCCGCTGTGTACCCCTCTGTGTCCCCCGCTGTGTCCCCTCTCTGTCCCCTGCTGTCCCCCCTTGTGTCCACCGCTGTGTCTCGCTGTGTCACCCACTGTGTCCCGCTGTGCCCCTGCAGTGTCCCCGCTGTGTCCCACTGTGTCAAACTGTGTCCCGTGTTGTCCCACTTTGACCCCCGCTGTGACATCGCAGTGTTTCCCACTGTGTCCCGCTGTGTCCTCGCTGTGTTCCCCGCTGTGTCCCGCTGTGTCCCCCGTTGTGTCCACCGCTGTGTCCTCGCTGTGTCCCCCGCTGTGTCCCGCTATGTCCTCGCTGGGTCCCCCGCTGTGTCCCGCTGTGTTCCGCTGTGTCCCCCGCTGTGTTCCCCGCGATGTCCCGCTGTGTCCCCCGCTGTGTCCCACTGTGTCCTTGCTGTGTCCCATGCTGTGTGCCGCTGTGTCCTCGATGTGTCCCCCGCTGTGTCCCGCTGTGTCCTGCTGTGTCACGCTGTTTCCCCGCTGCGTCCCCACTGTGTCCCTCTGTGTACCCCGCTGTGTCCAGCTTTGTCTCAGCTGTGTCTCGCTGTGACCCACGCTCTGTCCCCCACTGTGTACCGCTCTGACCCCCTCTGTGTCCCGCTGTGTCCCCCGCTGTGTCCCAGTGTGTCCCCTCAGTGTCACTGCTGTTTCCTGCTGTGTCCCGCTGTGTTCTTGGTGTCCCTCTTTGTCTCCCGCTGTGTCCCCGCTGA
>NW_012330714.1:0-1034 GCF_000151885.1 Dipodomys ordii
GAGGAGACAATTTTACACATGTCTTTCACAGCCCTGAAGTGATCATTAGATGTCTCATCATTCTCTGTGTAATGCCTCTGTCCAGTCATCGACAGCGTCTCCCAGGAGTCATGAATCTCCTATCTTTCTCTTACAGGAAGCCTTGCTTCCAATCACTCCTTAGTGCAACTCGTTTCTTACGCGTCTGGAGTTACTGGTAAGTCATTTCACCCACACAGTCATCAATACACTCACTTTCACCAACCCATTGATCCTCTCTATAAGCCTGGCAAATAATCTCTAATATGAGAGTCAAGAGACTCACTCTGACCTGCTGGAATGTCTAAGCTACAAAGCAGAGATAGAGAAAGTGCTCCATGTCTGGGGACAGTGTCCGTTTCAAGTTGGACCTCAGGAGTAGGCAACAGCGTCCTATCCTCTATGTGGGCCACCCTCCCCCCAACCCCTAAGGCCCATCTGTCCATCCCTCGGCCTCTCATCCTCCCATCTGTCCACCTCCGAGCTGCCCATCCCCCTCCCCCAGCCACCGGGAAGGGGAAGAAAGATATGGCCGTCTCCCCCAAGGATGGCTGGGGACCCCCCTTCCTCCTCCTCCGGTTGACATGGACCGAGGAAGCGGCGAACTCCCCTCCCCCCCAACCCGTCTAGAGGCCTGGACCCACAAGACATTGAGTCTCAGCTCCCCCCGCACCCCACCCCTCTCCATCGCGGGCAGGTGGACTCGCAGACAGACATACAATCCGCGAGCGCGCGCGCGCACACACACACACACACACACACAAATGGACACCCGAGCGAACACACCCGGCTATCCAGATCCACGGCTTGTACACCCCAACCCGGACACAAACACCCCACGCAGGCGGCTGAGCGGTGTGCACACACCTGGCACACAACCCACGCGTGTGCACACACACCTGCACACGGCCCCCTTCCCGGACCCCGGGGGGGGGCGTCCCTCGTGCAAGAAGAAGGGGTGTGTGGTGGTGGAAGGGGGGGCACACAGGTGCACACACCCGGATGGATGGCCCCCC
>NW_012330715.1:0-1034 GCF_000151885.1 Dipodomys ordii
TTTTGATGCAGCTTCGATTGATCGTGGGTTTTATTAATTGTTATGAGGGAATAAAAGAGAGTATGTTGATTTCTAGTCCTATCATGCAAGTATTCAGTGTGAGCTTGTCATTGTAATGATTGTTCCTAGAATTATGGTAGATATAATGAGTACAAATGCGATAGTATTAATTAGTATGGGAAGGATTGAAACCAACGTTTTCGGGGTATGGGCCCGATAGCTTAATTAGCTTACCTTACTAGGATTTGGTGTAATTGGTAGCACGGAGAAATTTGGATTCTCAAGATAGGTTCAAGTCCTAAGGTCCTAGAAATAAGAGGGTTTTCACCTCTATGTTTTACTCTATCAAAGTAGCTCTTTTATCAGACATATTTCTATAGTATAGGTGGGATGCTTGCAGTGGAGATTGGGATTGCAATATATCATATACATAATGCTAGTGTTAGTGGTAGAAAATTTTTTCATAGTAGGTGTATAAGTTGATCATAACGGAATCGTGGGTAGGATGCTCGGATTCATAGAAAGACTGAGGATAGGATAAGAGTTTTAATGGCAAAGTTACATGAAGATAGTTCTGGTGTTATGGGATTATATGTGGGTCCAAAGAATAATATGGTAGTTAGGGCGTTTATAAGGATAATGTTTATGTATTCGGCTATAAAAAATAGGGCAAATGGTCCTCCTGCGTACTCTACGTTGAATCCTGAAACTAATTCTGATTCGCCTTCAGTAAGGTCAAAAGGGGCTCGGTTTGTTTCTGCTAAAGTTGAAATAAATCATATTATAGCTAGTGGCCATGCTGGTAAGATTATTCATATTTGTTCTTGAGATGATGATAAAGATGATATAGAGAATGAGCCACTAATTAATATAATTGATAAGAGAATAATAGCTAGGCATACTTCGTAGGAGATAGTTTGCGCTATAGCTCGGAGTGAGCCGAATAGTGAATATTTTGAATTAGATGCTCAGCCTGATCATAGAATTGAATAAACTGACATACTGGAGATTGCTAGGATGAATAAGAATCCCAT
>NW_012330716.1:0-1034 GCF_000151885.1 Dipodomys ordii
CTAAAACCAATAAAAAAAAATAAACGATGTCAAGACAAAATAAATGTGTCTAAAAAAAAACAGGTGCACCTGTATCCAAACGGGGAGGGACAGAGCAGATGATAGATGATAGAAAGACTAGATCCCCCCTCCCCCCGCCCCGCCTTCGGGCTTCCCTGGAGTCCTGCTCCTAATTATCTCTTTAATATCTCTTTATCTTCCAGCCCCTGCTTCCTGACCGGATGGTGATATCTGAAGCACTCAGCGGCAACCAGACAGCCAGAGGGGAACGCGAGCCATCCATGCAGGTGGCGTAACCGTCAATCCTCACCACCCCCCTCAGGCGATTACTCGACCACGACCACGACCTCCGACACGCCCCCCGCACCAAAAACCACAACCCTACCCTCGGAACAAAATAAAACAAATTCGCTTGAATCTCACGCTGCCTTTTGTTTGTAATTGACGCAATAGGCGAAGGGGAGGGATCTCATTTCTTGTGCCTGACGGGGGGGGGAGGGGGGAGGGTGCGGGGGAATTGGAGAGGAGAGAAGAGGGGGCAGAGGGCATCTCAGTGTATCTGTGTGTGTGCGTGCGTGCATCTTTGAGGAAACTCAAAGATCGGACGCGACAGAGCATGTATGTAGTCCAGCCTGACCAATTCACCACGTCTCTGTCTCTTGTCTCTCTGCTTCTGTTTCTCTATTTCTCTCTCTGTGTCTCTCTTTGTCTCTGCCTGTCTGTCTGTCTGTCTGTCTGACTGTCTGTCTCTCTCTCTCTCGTTTGAATTCTCTCTCCCGCCCGCCCGCCCGCCCGCACTCCCTCCCTCCTTTTCCTCTCGACTTGCCAGTCAATCCTGGGGCTTGAGCTACTGTACTGGCGCTCCAACACACAACGTTCCCACTCCGAGCCTGCCTGCCTGCCTGCCTGCCTATGCATGGGCCCCATACTCCAACCAGGCACATCATCATCCCCACCCCACCCCTTCTCTGAAAAGAAGGCAGTCTCTCTCGGGGCTAGCCAGCCTGGGCCGGTTTTCTCAGTCAGTCAGTGCG
>NW_012330718.1:0-1033 GCF_000151885.1 Dipodomys ordii
CATAATAGCTTGGCTGAAAGCCACTTATACTGTCCATCCACAGGAACCAGTCCAATTTTGTCTTCCAATTCTGGGAGAACTGACCAGTGTTAGCGAGTTCAGCATGCAAACGAAAGTTTGAGTAAAGCAGAGAAAGTCAGATAAGGTGATGTTAATGAACTGAACCCTAATATATGTTTTCGAAAGTTTTTTTATTTGTTTTCAAGCGATTGTTTATGACACATTCATAAGATCATTTCTTTTTTACTTTGTAAGTCTCTCCACCATTTTATAACAACTGTTTCACTGTATTTCATGTCGGTATAATTTGTGGAGGGGAAGGGGGAAAACAGTTCGTTTCAATAGGGATACAGGTGGACCCATAGCAAAAATACGATGGACAATTCGTTATGTCCAAAACGAACTTTACAACATTGGTTTGTGAGTGGTGGGGGTATGGGAGAGGGGAGGACTGTGGGGGAGGAAAGGAGGAGGATGGGAAAAGGGGGGAATGAGAAACAAAGACGACGTTTCACACTTTATATAAAATGTATTCTTTATCTTGCATCTGTTCTTGTCACGCCAGCGTAGCTTGTTTTCCCCGTCTATTTTAGCTTACTTTTTAACAAATGAACTGTATCTAAGTGGAGTAACGGCACCACGGCCCCTTAAAGCCTGATTAAGGGGACGGTTCACAGGACTGTGACATCCCCTCTCATACAACGTGACTTCCCTCTTAAGCGTGTTTTTCACCGATAAACTCTTGCTCCAAAATAAAAAAGACACACAACGCAAGCTCCAGTCTACTCTTATGAGTTATATTGGACTTATGCCCACTACGACGCTTGTTAATTGAAATGTGATCTGATTTTACAAAAAGTTTAAACGCAAATTCTAAAGGGCTAATGGAGGGCTAACCGATTCCCTGATGCGAGATTGTTCTCTAATCGCATCCTGTGCCGTAATTTCGCAGCAGCAAAAGGGAGCCCCTCTCGGATAACATCCCGGTAAGCAAGGCGGTGAAAGTTAAACCAGCTCCCGACCCCCCTGCTAA
>NW_012330719.1:0-1033 GCF_000151885.1 Dipodomys ordii
TTCCTTTTCCTTTATCCTTCAGATTGGTTACCTGCTGTTTTTGGGTTACGGACTTTGTTTTTGTTCTGTCTTTCTTCCGCTTGTCCTCACAAAAAAAAAAAAACCAAAAATTCCCTTTTGAATACACAGGTGAACAATAACACTTTCAATAAGTTCCCTTCAAAAAAAGGTCCGAATACCAACATATATAGTAGCACAAAAGAAAATTTTAAAAGAAGTTGTAAGTCATTTTTAGAGATAACCGGATGTTCCTTACACATACTAGAAAATGGGTTTTGCAAGATTGGCCAAAAGAAGGAAAATTGTAAGGAAAAAATAGTCTCATACAGTAGGATGCTTCATAAGACAATATGGAAACAGCTATAACAAATTAAATCACATTTCTGAATCAGCAGTTTCTTCACTAAGCATTTAGCCTAAAGTATGCCAAGGAAATTGTAGAGCTGAATATAAAGCAACCAGAAAAGAAAAAAAAAACCCACAAGCATCTGTCAATATCAAACGGGGCTAGACACCTGTGGCTCACACCTGTAATTCCAGCTACTCTGGAAGCTGAGATCAGAAGATCAAAATTTGAAGCCAACCCAGTCAGGAATGTCTGTGAGATCTTATCTCCAATTAACCAACAAAAAGGAGAAGTGGAGCTATGGCTCAAGTGGTAGTGCTAGACCCCAGTACTGACACACACACACAGAGCCATTGGGTTGCATCATTAAGTATTGCACATCCCTACAATATAATCCTGCACAATCTTTAAAAAGAATAAATTCAACATATCGCACTGGCACAGAAAGGCTTCTAAGATAAATGGTTTAGCTAAGAAAATCAAGATTCTACACAGAACACCCTCATATTTTTTTACGTGTCCCCAAACTGCTTTCCAGAAAGGAAAAGCTGTCACTTTGGAGAGAGGCTAGAGCTCAGGAGGAAGAAATTTGGTTGGCTGCTATTTGGTTTTGTGCTGTTGGATGAACTCCGGGCCTCATATACATTAGACAAATGCTTTACCATCAAGCTATACTTCCAGCCCTTG
>NW_012330720.1:0-1033 GCF_000151885.1 Dipodomys ordii
AAAATTTCATACTCACACACCCTCCAAAAATCAAATCATAAACTCAATTTCAGGACTGCCCCCTCCCCCCGCCTTCGGGCTTCCCTGGAGTCCTGCTCCTAATTATCTCTTTAATATCTCTTTATCTTCCAGCCCCTGCTTCCTGACCGGATGGTGATATCTGAAGCACTCAGCGGCAACCAGACAGCCAGAGGGGAACGCGAGCCATCCATGCAGGAGGCGTAACCGTACATCCTCACCCCCCCCCGCAGGCGATTACTCGACCACGACCACGACCTCTGACCCCCCCCCCCGCACCAAAATCCACAACCCTACCCTCGAAACAAAATAGGACAAATTTGCTTCAATCTCACGCTGCCTTTTGTTTGTAATTGACGCAACAGGCGAAGGAGAGGGATCTCATTTCTGGTGCCTGACGGGGGGGGAGAGGGGGAGGGGGCGGGGGAATTGGAGAGGAGAGAAGAGGGGGCAGAGGGCATCTCAGTGTATCTGTGTGTGTGCGTGCGTGCATCTTTGAGGAAACTCTAAATCGGACGCGACAGAGCATGTATGTAGTCCAGCCGGACCAATTCACCACGTCTCTGTCTCTTGTCTCTCTGTTTCTGTTTCTCTATTTCTCTCTCTGTGTCTCTCTTTGTCTCTGTCTGTCTGTCTGTCTGTCTGTCTGTCTCTCTCTCTCTCTCTCTCTCTCGTTTGAATTCTCTCTCCCGCCCGCCCGCCAGCCCGCAGTCCCTCCCTCCTTTTCCTCTCGACTTGCCAGTCAATCCTGGGGCTTGAGCTAATGTACTGGCACTCCAACACACAACGGTCCCACTCCGAGCCTGCCTGCCTGCCTGCCTGCCTATGCATGGGCCCCATACTCCAACGAGGCACATCATCATCCCCACCCCACCCCTTCTCTGAAAAGAAGGCAGTCTCTCTCGGGGCCAGCCAGCCTGGGCCGGTTTTCTCAGTCAGTCAGTGCGTGGTTTGTTTGTTCTTTTTTTTCCCCCATGCATTTCATGAGAGAAAACTGCAATTCATAAAAACACCA
>NW_012330722.1:0-1033 GCF_000151885.1 Dipodomys ordii
GCTTCTCTTTCTGCTTCAGCTTCTTCTGATTCTCCAACTAAAACCTTCATCTTCTCCTTCTGTTTCTGCTTCTCTTTCTGTTTCTGCAACTCCTTCTGCTTCACCTTCTGCTGCTCCTTCTCCTTCTTCTGTATCTCCCTCTGCTTCTGCTTCTTATGCTTCTTCTTTTTCTTCTGCTTCTGCTTCTCCTGCTTCTGCTTCTTCTGCTTCTACTGCTTCTTCTGTTCTGTTTCTTCTGCTTCTACTTCTCTTTCTGCTTCTGCTTCTCCTGCTTGTTTTTCTGCTTCTTCTGCTGCTTCTCCTTCTGCTGCTTCTTCTTCTTCTCCTTCTGCTTCTCTTTTTGCTTCTCCTTCTGCTTCTGCTTCTTCTGTTTCTCCTGCCTGAATTTCTGGTTCTACTTCTTCTGCTGCTTCTCCTTCTGCTTCTGCTTCTACTTCTGCTTCTGTTTCTGCTTCTACTCTTTCGGCTTCTCCTGCTTCTGCTTATTGTGCTTCTCCTGTTTCTTTTTCTGCTTCTCATTCCTCTTCTGCTTCTCCTTCTGCTTCTGCTTCTCCTCCTTCTCCTTCTCCTACTTCTGCTTCTCCTTCAGCTTCTGCTTCTTCTGCTTCTCCTGCTTCTCCTTCTACATCTCCTTCTTCTTCTGCTTCTCCTTCTGCTTCTTCTTCTCCTTCTGCTTCTCCTCCTTCTTCTGCTTCTCCTTCTTATTCTCCTACTGCTTCTCCTTCTGTTTCCCTTCTCCATCTTGTTCTTCTGCTTTTCCTTCTGCTTCTCGTTCTGCTTCTGCTACAACTGCTACTGCTTCTACTTCTTCTGTTTCTTCGGCTTCTCCTTCTGCTTTTGATTCTCTTTCTGCTTCTGCTTCTGCTTCTCCTTCTGCTTCTCCTTCTGCTTCTCCAGATTCTGCTTCTTCAGCTTCTCCTGCTTCTCCTTCTGCTTCAGGTTCTCCTTCTGCTTCTTCGGATTCTTATGCTTCTGCTTCTCCTGTTTCAGCTTCTTCTGCTTCCCCTCCTTCTACAAATAAAGCTTCTCCTTC
>NW_012330723.1:0-1033 GCF_000151885.1 Dipodomys ordii
CCGCCCCCCCCCCGCCTTCGGGCTTCCCTGGAGTCCTGCTCCTAATTATCTCTTTAATATCTCTTTATCTTCCAGCCCCTGCTTCCTGACCGGATGGTGATATCTGAAGCACTCAGCCGCAACCAGACAGCCAGAGGGGAACGCGAGCCATCCATGCAGGTGGCGTAACCGTCCATCCTCACCCCCCCCGCAGGCGATTACTCGACCACGACCACGACGTCCGACCCCCCCCCCGCACCAAAATCCACAACCCTACCCTCGGAACAAAATAAAACAAATTTGCTTGAATCTCACGCTGCCTTTTGTTTGTAATTGACGCAATAGGCGAAGGGGAGGGATCTCATTTCTGGTGCCTGACGGGGGGGAGGGGGGAAGGGGGCGGGGGAATTGGAGAGGAGAGAAGACGGGGCAGAGGGCATCTCAGTGTATCTGTGTGTGTGCGTGCGTGCATCTTTGAGGAAACTCAAAGATCGGACGCGACAGAGCATGTATGTAGTCCAGCCGGACCAATTCACCACGTCTCTGTCTCTTGTCTCTCTGTTTCTGTTTCTCTATTTCTCTCTCTGTGTCTCTCTTTGTCTCTGTCTGTCTGTCTGTCTGTCTGTCTGTCTGTCTGTCTCTCTCTCTCGTTTGAATTCTCTCTCCCGCCCGCCCGCCCGCCCGCACTCCCTCCGTCCTTTTCCTCTCGACTTCCAGTCAATCCTGGGGCTTGAGCTACTGTACTGGCGCTCCAACACACAACGGTCCCACTCCGAGCCTGCCTGCCTGCCTGCCTGCCTATGCATGGGCCCCATACTCCAACGAGGCACATCATCATCCCCACCCCACCCCTTCTCTGAAAAGAAGGCAGTCTCTCTCGGGGCCAGCCAGCCTGGGCCGGTTTTCTCAGTCAGTCAGTGCGTGGTTTGTTTGTTCTGTTTTTTCCCCCATGCATTTCATGAGAGAAAACTGCAATTCACAAAACCACCGCTAGATGGCGCGCGTTCGCCGTCGACAAGGTGGATGGGGCGGCGGGAGGGGCAAAACACGGGTC
>NW_012330724.1:0-1033 GCF_000151885.1 Dipodomys ordii
GAAGCAGCAGCAGGAGAAGCAGAAGCAGAAGTAGCCGAAAAAGCGAAAGCTGAACCTGAAGCAGAAGGAGAAGCAGAAGAAGTAAAATCTGGAGAAGCAGAAGGAGAAGCAGAAGCAGAAAGAGAAGCAAAAGCAGAAGGAGAAGCAGAAGGATAAGCAGAAGAAACAGAAGAAGCAGACGCAGTAGAAGAAGAAGAAGAAGATGCAGAAGCAGAAGGAGAAGCAGAAGGAAAAGCAGAAGAACGAGGAGGAGAAGGAGGAGGAGAAACAGAAGGAGAAGCAGAAAGAGAAGCAGAAGAAGGAGCAGGAGAAAGAAAACAGCAGGAGAAGCAGAAAGAGCAGCAGAAGGAGAAGCAGGAGATGCAGAAACAGGAGAAGCAGAAGCAGAAGAAACAGGAGAAGGATAAGAAGCACAAGCAGAAGGAGAAGCAGAAACAGAAGGAGAAGCAGAAAGAAAAGGAGGGGAAGCAGAAGAAGCAGAAGCAGGAGAAGCAGAAGCATAAGAATCCGAAGAAGCAGAAGCAGAACCTGAAGAAGAAGGAGAAGCAGGAGAAGCAGAAGAAGCAGAAGCAGAAGGAGAAGTAGAAGTAGGAGAAGGAGAAGGAAGAGCCGCAGAAGCAATAGGATTAGCAGAAGGAGAAGCAGAAGCAGAATGAGAAGCAGAAAGAGAAGCAGTAGAAGCAGAAGAAGCAGGAAAAGAAGAAGCGGAAGAAAGAGAAGAAGAAGAAGAAGAAGAAGAAGAAGAAGAAGAAGAAGAAGAAGAAGAAGAAGAAGAAGAAGAAGAAGAAGAAGAAGAAGAAGAAGAAGAAGAAGAAGAAGAAGAAGAAGAAGAAGAAGAAGAAGAAGACGGAGAAGACGGAGAAGGAGAAGATGAAGAAGAAGATGACGATGAAGAAGAAGAAGAAGCAGAAGAAGAAGAAGAAGAAGAAGAAGAAGAAGTAAAGAAGAAGAAGAAGAAGAAGGTGAAGGAGAAGAAGAAGAAGAAGAAGAAGAAGAAGAAGAAGAAGAAGAAGAAGAAGAAGAAGAAGAAGAA
>NW_012330725.1:0-1032 GCF_000151885.1 Dipodomys ordii
CTTCTTCTTCTTCATGTCTTCTTCTTCTTCTTCTTCTTCTTCTTCTTCTTCTTCTTCTTCTCTTTCTTCTGCTTCTGCTTTTCCTGCTTCTTCTGTTTCTACTGCTTCTCTTTCTGCTTCTCATTCTGCTTCTGCTTCTCCTTCTGCTTCTCCTATTGCTTCTGCTGCTCTTCCTTCTCCTTCTCCTACTTCTGCTTCTCCTTCTGCTTCTGCTTCTCCTTCTGTTTCCCCTTATATTTCTCTTTCTCCTTCCCGTTCTTATGCTTCTACTTCTGGTTTTGCTTCTGCTACTTATGCTTCTTCTGTTTCTTTTGCTTCTGCTTCAGTTGCTTCTGCTTCTTAGCTTCTCCTGCTTCTGTTTCTGTTTCTTCTCCTTCCCTTTCGGGTTCTCCTGCTTCTGCTTCTTGTGCTTCTCCTGCTTCTCTTTCTGCTACTCTTTCTGCTTCTGCTTCTCCTTCTGTTTCTGCTTCTCCTCCTTCTCCTTCTCCTACTTCTGCTTCTCCTTCAGCTTCTGCTTCTGCTTCTCCTGCTTCTCCTTCTGCATCTCCTTCTGCTTGTGCTTGTACTTATGCTTCTTCTTCTGCTTCTCCTGCTTCTTTTGGTTCACCTTTTGCTTCTGCTTCTTCTGCTTTTCCTGCTTCTCCTTCGGCTTCTCCCTCTGCCTCTCCTTCTGCTTCTCCTTCTGTTTCTCCTTCTCCTTCTCGTTCTTCTGCTTTTCCTTCTGCTTCTCCTTCTGCTTCTACATCTTCTCCTTCTCCCTCTGCTTCTGCTTCTCATGCTTGTTCTTTTTCTTCTGCTTCTGCTTCTCCTGCTTCTGCTTCTTCTGCTTCTCCTGCTTCTCTTTCTGCTTATACTTCTGCTTCTCCTTCTGCTTCTTCCTCTTCTGCTTCTGCTTCTCCTGCTTCTCCTTCTCCTTTTGCTCGTTCTTCTCCTTTTGATTCTTCTTCTTCTTCTTCTTCTTTTTCATCTTCTTCTTCTTCTTCTTCTTCTTCATATCTTCTTCTTCTTCTTCTTCTCCTTCTCCTTCTCCTC
>NW_012330726.1:0-1032 GCF_000151885.1 Dipodomys ordii
CTTCTCCTACTCCTAATCGTTCTCTTTCGCGTCTCTTCTCTCTTCTGCTTTTCATGCTGCTTCTGTTTCTACTTATTGTACTATTTCTGTTTCTTCTGCTTCTTCTTCAGATTGTGCTTCTTCTGTTTCTCCTGCTTCAGATCTGCTTCTGCTTCTTCGGCTTCTCCTGTTTCTTCTGCTTCTGCTTCCTCTACTTCTCCTGCTTCTCTTTCTGCTTCTCCTTCTGCTTCTGATTCTGCTCTTCTCCTTCTTCTGTTTCTTTTGCTTCTGTTTCTTCTGCTTCTTCGTCTTCTGTTTCTTCTGATTCTACTTCTGCTTCTCCTTCTTCTCCTCTTTCTGCTTCTACTTCTGCTTCTTCTGATTCTCCTGCTTCTCCTTCTTGTTCTCCTTCTGTTTCTGCTTCTCTTTCTGCTTCTGCTTCTCATTCTGCTGCTCTTTCTCCTTCTCCTTCTTATGCTTCTCCCACTGCTTCTGCTTCTGCTTCTTTTGCTTATTCTTTTTCTTCTGTTTCTGCTACTCCTGCTTCTGCTTCTTCTGCTTCTACTGCTTCTACTGCTTCTGCTTCTTCTGCTTCTACTGCGTCTCCTTCTTCTTCTTCCTCCTCTTCTTCTTCTTCTTCTTCTTCTTCTTCTTCTTCTTCTTCTTCTTCTTCTTCTTCTTCTTCTTCTTCTTCTTCTTCTTCTTCTTCTTCTTCTTCTTCTTCTTCTCTTTCTTCTGCTTCTGCTTTTCCTGCTTCTTCTGCTTCTACTGCTTCTCTTTCTGCTTCTCTTTCTGCTTCTTCTTCTCCTTCTGCTTCTCCTATTGCTTCTGCTGCCCTTCCTTCTCCTTCTCCTTCTCCTACTTCTGCTTCTCCTTCTGCTTCTGCTTCTTCTGCTTCTCCTGCTTCTCGTTCTGCATCTTCTTCTGCTTCTGCTTCTCCTGCTGTTGTTTCTCCTGCTTCTGCACTTGTGCTTTTCCTGCTTCTCTTTCTTCTTCTCACTTCTGCTTCTCCATCTGCTGCTCCTTCTGTTCTCGTTCTGCTTCTGATTCACC
>NW_012330727.1:0-1032 GCF_000151885.1 Dipodomys ordii
CTGCTGCTTCTGCTTTTCCTGCTTCTTCTTCTACTGCTTCTCTTTCTGCTTCTCATTCTGCTTCTGCTTCTTCTTCTGCTTCTCCTATTGCTTCTGCGGCACTTCCTTCTCCTTCTCGTACTTCTATTCTACTTCTGCTTCTGCTTCTTCTGCTTCTCCTGCTTATCCTTCTGCATCTTCTTCTGCTTCTGCTTCTCCTTCTGCTGCTTTTTCTGCTTCTGTTTCTCCTTTTGCTTCTCCTTCTGCTTCTTCTGCTTCTCCTTCTGCTTCTCCTTCTGTTTCTCCTTCTCGTTCTTCTGCTTTTACTTTTGCTTCTCCTTCTGCTTCTGCTGCAACTGCTACTGCTTCTGCTTCTTCTGTTTCTTCCGCTTCTGCTTCTCCTTTTGATTCTCTTTCTGCTGCTTCTCCTGCTTCTCCTTCTGCATCGTCTTCTGCTTCTGCTTCTCCTTCTGCTGCTTCTTCTGCTTCTGCTTCTCCTTCTTCTGCTTCTCCCTCTGATTCTGCTTCTTATGCTTATTGTTTTTCTTCTGCTTCTGCTTCTCCTGCTTCTCCTTCTTCTGCTTCTCCTTCTCCTTCTTCTTCTTCTTCTTCTTCTTCTTCTTCTTCTTCTTCTTCTTCTTCTTCTTCTTCTTCTTCTTCTTCTGCTTCTCCTGCCTCTTCTGCTTCTACTGCTTTTCCTGCTTCTCTTTCTGCTTCTCCTTCTGCTTCTGCTCCTCCTTCTGCTTCTGCTCCTTCTATTTCTTCTGTTTCTTCTTCTTCTGCTTCTCCTGCTCTGCTTCTTCTTCTTCTCCTGCTACTCGTTCTCCTTCTCCTACTTCTCCTTCTCCTACTGCTTCTGCTTCTTCAGCTTCTCCTGCATCTATAACTACATCTTCAAAAGCTTCTGCTTCTCCTTCATCTGCTTCTCCTTCTTATTCTACTACAGCTTGTCCTTAAGTAACCCTTCACCTACTTGTTCTTCTGCTTTTAAATCAGCTTCAAGTACTGATTATGCTAAAAAAGAATATTGCTGCAATTTCATCTGTTTCT
Organism: Dipodomys ordii; assembly: GCF_000151885.1. Lineage (NCBI taxonomy): Eukaryota > Metazoa > Chordata > Mammalia > Rodentia > Heteromyidae > Dipodomys > Dipodomys ordii. The sequence continues at coordinate 1,030 of NW_012330727.1, forward strand.
TAT
>NW_012330728.1:0-1032 GCF_000151885.1 Dipodomys ordii
AGGACCCAAATATATATATACAAATCTATATATCGAAATAAATTGCAGATGACATTTCCGATCTCCAAAAAGCAGCACTCAAGAATAAGCATAAACCCTGCCCCACCCCCGCCTTCGGGCTTCCCTGGAGTCCTGCTCCTAATTATCTCTTTAATATCTCTTTATCTTCCAGCCCCTGCTTCCTGACCGGATGGTGATATCTGAAGAACTCAGCGGCAACCAGACAGCCAGAGGGGAACGCGAGCCATCCATGCAGGTGGCGTAACCGTCCATCCTCACGCCCCCCCCCGCAGGCGATTACTCGACCACGACCACGACCTCCGACCCCCCCCCCGCACCAAAATCCACAACCCTACCCTCGGAACAAAATAAAACAAATTTGCTTGAATCTCACGCTGCCTTTTGTTTGTAATTGACGCAATAGGCGAAGGGGAGGGATCTCATTTCTGGTGCCTGACGGGGGGGGAGGGGGGAGTGGGCGGGGGAATTGGAGAGGAGAGAAGAGGGGGCAGAGGGCATCTCAGTGTATCTGTGTGTGTGCGTGCGTGCATCTTTGAGGAAACTCAAAGATCGGACGCGACAGAGCATGTATGTAGTCCAGCCGGACCAATTCACCACGTCTCTGTCTCTTGTCTCTCTGTTTCTGTTTCTCTATTTCTCTCTCTGTGTCTCTCTTTGTCTCTGTCTGTCTGTCTGTCTGTCTGTCTGTCTGTCTCTCTCTCTCTCTCTCTCTCTCTCGTTTGAATTCTCTCTCCCGCCCGCCCGCACTCCCTCCCTCCTTTTCCTCTCGACTTGCCAGTCGATCCTGGGGCTTGAGCTACTGTACTGGCGCTCCAACACACAACGGTCCCACTCCGAGCCTGCCTGCCTGCCTGCCTATGCATGGGCCCCATACTCCAACGAGGCACATCATCATCCCCACCCCACCCCTTCTCTGAAAAGAAGGCAGTCTCTCTCGGGGCCAGCCAGCCTGGGCCGGTTTTCTCAGTCAGTCAGTGCGTGGTTTGTTTGTTCTTTTATTCCCCCCATGCA
>NW_012330729.1:0-1032 GCF_000151885.1 Dipodomys ordii
TATCCTCCTCCTCCTCTTCCACGTCCTCCTTCTTCTTTTTCTTCTTCTTCTCTTCTTCTTCTTCTTCTTCTTCTTCTTCTTCTTCTTCTTCTTCTTCTTCTTCTTCTTCTTCTTCTTCTTCTTCTTCTTCTTCTGCTTCTTCTGCTTCTTCTTCTTCTATTTCTGCTTTGCCTTCTCCTTCTCCTTCTTCTACTTCTCCTTCTGCTTCTCCTTCTGCTTCTGCTTCTTCTGCTTCTTCTATTTCTACTGCTTCTGTTTCTCCTGCTTCTGCTTCTTCTGCTTCTCCTGCTTCTCCTTCTTCTTCTCCTTCTCCTTCCATTTCTCCTTCTTCTGCTTCTCTTTCTGCTTCTGAGTATGCATCTTCTGTTTCTTCTGCTTCTGCTTCTCCTGCTTCTGCTTCTTCTGCTTATCCTTCTGCGTGTCCTATTCCTAATCCTTCTCTTTCTCCTGCCCCTTCTCCTTCTTCTGCTTCTCATTCTGCTTCTGCTTCTCCTTATACTTCTGCTTCTCCTTCTGTATCTCATTCCGCTTCTGCTTCTCTTTCTTATGCTTCTCCTTCTTCTGCTTCTCCTTCTGCTTCTTCTACTTCTCCTTCTTCTGATTTTCCTACTTCTCCTTCTCTTTCAGCTTCTCCTTCTTTTGATACTTCCTCTTCTTCTTCTTGTTGTTCTTCTTCTTCTTGTTCTTCTTCTTCATCTTGTTCTTCTTCATCATCATCTTCTTCTTCTTCTTCTTCTTCTGCTTCTGCTTATTATTCTTCTGCTTCTCCTTCTCCTTCTTCTGTTTCTCCTTCTGCTTCTGCTTCAATTTCTCCTTCTTCTGCTTCTGCTTCAATTTCTCCTTCTTCTGCTTCTCATTCTGCTTCTTCTTCTGCTTCCCATGCTTCTGCTTCTTCCGCTTCTCCTTCTGCTTCTCCGTCTTCTTCCCCTTCTGCTTAGCATTCTCCTTCTCCTACTCCTAATCCTTCTCTTTCTCCTTCTATTCTTTTTCTCCTGCTTCTCCCTCTGCTTCTCCTTCTCCTTCTCCTTCATC
>NW_012330730.1:0-1032 GCF_000151885.1 Dipodomys ordii
CCGGATGGTGATATCTGAAGCACTCAGCGGCAACCAGACAGCCAGAGGGGAACGCGAGCCATCCATGCAGGTGGCGTAACCGTCCATCCTCCCGCCCCCCCCGCAGGCGATTACTCGACCACGACCACGACCTCCGACCCCCCCCCCCCCCGCACCAAAATCCACAACCCTACCCTCGGAACAAAATAAAACAAATTTGCTTGAATCTCACGCTGCCTTTTGTTTGTAATTGACGCAATAGGCGAAGGGGAGGGATCTCATTTCTGGTGCCTGACGGGGGGGGGGAGGGAGGCGGGGGCGGGGGAATTGGAGAGGAGAGAAGAGGGGGTAGAGGGCATCTCAGTGTATCTGTGTGTGTGCGTGCGTGCATCTTTGAGGAAACTCAAAGATCGGACGCGACAGAGCATGTATGTAGTCCAGCCAGACCAATTCACCACGTCTCTGTCTCTTGTCTCTCTGTTTCTGTTTCTCTATTTCTCTCTGTGTGTCTCTCTTTGTCTCTGTCTGTCTGTCTGTCTGTCTGTCCGTCTGTCTGTCTGTCTGTCTGTCTCTCTCTCTCTCTCTCTTTCTCTCGTTTGAATTCTCTCTCCCTCCCGCCCGCCCGCCCGCCCGCACTCCCTCCCTCCTTTTCCTCTCGACTTGCCAGTCAATCCTGGGGCTTGAGCTACTGTACTGGCGCTCCAACACACAACGGTCCCACTCGGAGCCTACCTGCCTGCCTGCCTGCCTATGCATGGGCCCCATACTCCAACGAGGCACATCATCATCCCCACCCCACCCCTTCTCTGAAAAGAAGGCAGTCTCTCTCGGGGCCAGCCAGCCTGGGCCGGTTTTCTCAGTCAGTCAGTGCGTGGTTTGTTTGTTCTTTTTTTCCCCCATGCATTTCATGAGAGAAAACTGCAATTCACAAAACCAACACTAGATGGCGCGCGTTCGCCGTCGACAAGGTGGATGGGGCGGCGGGAGGGGCAAAACACGGGTCGGGTCAATCACTCACTCAGTCAGTCAGTCAGTCCTCACCTACCCGGCATG
>NW_012330731.1:0-1032 GCF_000151885.1 Dipodomys ordii
ACACTTTGGGTTATGGTTATGTTACTTGAGTCCTGTGTGGAATCGAAGTGCGTCAATGTGGGCGAAGGGAAGTGTGGAACGGCGAAGTGATAAACTACTTCCCCCCGCCCCCCCCCGCCTTCGGGCTTCCCTGGAGTCCTGCTCCTAATTATCTCTTTAATATCTCTTTATCTTCCAGCCCCTGCTTCCTGACCGGATGGTGATATCTGAAGCACTCAGCGGCAACCAGACAGCCAGAGGGGAACGCGAGCCATCCATGCAGGTGGCGTAACCGTCCATCCTCACCCCCCTCCGCAGGCGATTACTCGACCACGACCACGACCTCCTACCCCTCCCCCCCGCACCAAAATCCACAACCCTACCCTCGGAACAAAATAAAACAAATTTGCTTGAATCTCACGCTGCCTTTTGTTTGTAATTGACGCAATAGGCGAAGGGGAGGGATCTCATTTCTGGTGCCTGACGGGGGGGGAGGGGGGAGGGGGCGGGGGAATTGGAGAGGAGAGAAGAGGGGGCAGAGGGCATCTCAGTGTATCTGTGTGTGTGCGTGCGTGCATCTTTGAGGAAACTCAAAGATCGGACGCGACAGAGCATGTATGTAGTCCAGCCGGACCAATTCACCACGTCTCTGTCTCTTGTCTCTCTGTTTCTGTTTCTCTATTTCTCTCTCTGTGTCTCTCTTTGTCTCTGTCTGTCTGTCTGTCTGTCTGTCTCTCTCTCTCTCTCTCTCGTTTGAATTCTCTCTCCCGCCCGCCCGCCCGCCCGCACTCCCTCCCTCCTTTTCCTCTCGACTTGCCAGTCAATCCTGGGGCTTGAGCTACTGTACTGGCGCTCCAACACACAACGGTCCCACTCCGAGCCTGCCTGCCTGCCTGCCTGCCTATGCATGGGCCCCATACTCCAACGAGGCACATCATCATCCCCACCCCACCCCTTCTCTGAAAAGAAGGCAGTCTCTCTCGGGGCCAGCCAGCCTGGGCCGGTTTTCTCAGTCAGTCAGTGCGTGGTTTGTTTGTTCTTTTTTTCCCCCAT
>NW_012330732.1:0-1032 GCF_000151885.1 Dipodomys ordii
TCTGCTTCTTCTTCTGCTTCTTCTTCTGCTTCTGCTTCTCCTTCTTCCTCTTCTCCTCCTGATTCTCCTTCTGCTTCTCCTTCTGCTGCTCCTTCTCCTTCTTCTGCTTCTCCCTCTGCTTCTGCTTCTTATGCTTCTTCTTTTTCTTCTGGTTCTGCTTCTCCTGCTTCTGCTTCTTCTGCTTCTTGTGCTTCTTCTTCTTCTTCTGCTTCTACTTCTGCTTCTTCTGATTCTCTCTCCTTCTTCTTCTCCTTCTGTTTCTGCTTCTCTTTCTGCTTCTGCTTCTCCTTCTGCTGCTCCTTCTCCTTCTCCTTCTTCTGCTTCTCCCAGTGCTTCTGCTTCTGCTTCTTTTGCTTATTCTTTTTCTTCTGCTTCTGCTTCTCCTGCTTCTTCTGCTTCTACTGCTTCTCCTTATGTTTCTTCTTCTTCTTCTTCTTCTTCTTCTTCTTCTTCTTCTTCTTCTTCTTCTTCTTCTTCTTCTTCTTCTTCTTCTTCTTCTTCTTCTTCTTCTTCTTCTTCTTCTCCTTCTCCTTCTTCTTCTTCTTCTTCTTCTTCTTCGTCTTCTTCTTCTTCTTCTTCGTCTTCTTCTTCTTCTTCTTCTTCTTCTTCTTCTTCTTCTTCTTCTTCTTCTTCTTCTTCTTCTTCTTCTTCTTCTTCTTCTTCTTCTTCTTCGTCTTCTTCTTCTCTTTCTTCTGCTTCTGCTTTTCCTGCTTCTTCTGCTTCTACTGCTTCTCTTTCTGCTTCTCATTCTGCTTCTGCTTCTCCTTCTGCTTCTCCTATTGATTCTGCTGCCCTTCCTTCTCCTTCTCCTTCTCCTACTTCTGCTTCTCCTTCTGCTTCTGCTTCTTCTGCTTCTCCTGTTTCTCCTTCTTCATCTTCTTCTGCTTCTGCTTCTTCTTCTGCTTCTTCTTCTGCTTCTGCTTCTCCTTCTTCTGCTTCTCCTCCTGATTCTCCTTCTGCTTCTCCTTCTGCTGCTCCTTCTCCTTCTTCTGCTTCTCCCTCTGCTTCTGCTTCTTATGCTTCTTCTTTTTT
>NW_012330733.1:0-1032 GCF_000151885.1 Dipodomys ordii
TCAGTCACACCCATCCCACGAGATTCAGACATGTGAATTATGGGGCGCTGGATCTCATCTAAAGGCACTAATACTGGGGTGAGGCTCGTAGGGATTGGCAAAAAAATAAGAAAAAATTGTCCCCCCGCCCCCCCCCGCCTTCGGGCTTCCCTGGAGTCCTGCTCCTAATTATCTCTTTAATATCTCTTTATCTTCCAGCCCCTGCTTCCTGACCGGATGGTGATATCTGAAGCACTCAGCGGCAACCAGACAGCCAGAGGGGTACGCGAGCCATCCATGCAGGTGGCGTAACCGTCCATACTCACCCCCCCCGCAAGCGATTACTCGACCACGACCACGACCTCCGACCCCCCCCCCGCACCAAAATCCACAACCCTACCCTCGGAACAAAATAAAACAAATTTGCTTGAATCTCACGCTGCCTTTTGTTTGTATTTGACGACGCAATAGGCGAAGGGGAGGGATCTCATTTCTGGTGCCTGACGTGGGGGGAGGGGGAAGGGGGCGGGGGAATTGGAGAGGAGAGAAGAGGGGGCAGAGGGCATCTCAGTGTATCTGTGTGTGTGCGTGCGTGCACCTTTGAGGAAACTCAAAGATCAGACGCGACAGAGCATGTATGTAGTCCAGCCGGACCAATTCACCACGTCTCTGTCTCTTGTCTCTCTGTTTCTGTTTCTCTATTTCTCTCTCTGTGTCTCTCTTTGTCTCTGTCTGTCTGTCTGTCTGTCTGTCTGTCTCTCTCTCTCTCTCTCTCTCTCGTTTGAATTCTCTCTCCCGCCCGCCCGCCCGCCAGCACTCCCTCCCTCCTTTTCCTCTCGACTTGCCAGTCAATCCTGGGGCTTGAGCTACTGTACTGGCGCTCCAACACACAACGGTCCCACTCCGAGCCTGCCTGCCTGCCTGCCTGCCTATGCATGGGCCCCATACTCCAACGAGGCACATCATCATCCCCACCCCACCCCTTCTCGGAAAAGAAGGCAGTCTCTCTCGGGGCCAGCCAGCCTGGGCCGGTTTTCTCAGTCACTCAGTGCG
>NW_012330734.1:0-1032 GCF_000151885.1 Dipodomys ordii
CCCCGCCCCCCCCTGCCTTCGGGCTTCCCTGGAGTCCTGCTCCTAATTATCTCTTTAATATCTCTTTATGTTGCAGCCCCTGCTTCCTGACCGGATGGTGATATCTGAAGCACTCAGCGGCAACCAGACAGCCAGAGGGGAACGCGAGCCATCCATGCAGGTGGCGTAACCGTCCATCCTCACCCCCCCCCGCAGGCGATTACTCGACCACGACCACGACCTCCGACCCCCCCCCGCAACAAAATCCACAACCCTACCCTCGGAACAAAATAAAACAAATTTGCTTGAATCTCACGCTGCCTTTTTTTTGTAATTGACGCAATAGGCGAAGGGGAGGGATCTCATTTCTGGTGCCTGACGGGGGGGGGAGGGGGGAGGGGGCGGGGGAATTGGAGAGGAGAGAATAGGGGGCAGAGGGCATCTCAGTGTATCTGTGTTTGTGCGTGCGTGCATCTTTGAGGAAACTCAAAGATCGGACGCGACAGAGCATGTATGTAGTCCAGCCGGACCAATTCATCACGTCTCTGTCTCTTGTCTCTCTGTTTCTGTTTCTCTATTTCTCTCTGTGTGTCTCTCTTTGTCTCTGTCTGTCTGTCTGTCTGTCTGTCTCTCTCTCTCTCTGTCGTTTGAATTCTCTCTCCCGCCCCCCAGCCCGCCCGCACTCCCTCCCTCCTTTTCCTCTCGACTTGCCAGTCAATCCTGGGGCTTGAGCTACTGTACTGGCGCTCCAACACACAACGGTCCCACTCCGAGCCTGCCTGCCTGCCTGCCTGCCTATGCATGGGCCCCAAACTCCAACGAGGCACATCATCATCCCCACCCCAGCCCTTCTCTGAAAATAAGGCAGTCTCTCTCGGGGCCAGCCAGCCTGGGCCGGTTTTCTCAGTCAGTCAGTGCGTGGTTTGTTTGTTCTTTTTTTTCCCCCATGCATTTCATGAGAGAAAACTGCAATTCACAAAACCACCGCTAGATGGCGCGCGTTCGCCGTCGACAAGGTGGATGGGGCGGCGGGAGGGGCAAAACACGGGTTGG
>NW_012330735.1:0-1032 GCF_000151885.1 Dipodomys ordii
TAGCGGGACACTGCGTGGGTACACAGCAGGACACAGCAGTGGACACAGCGGGAACACAGCTGGACACAGCGGGGTACACATTGGGACACATTGGGCACACAGTGGGAACACAGCGGGGGACACAGCGGGACACAGCGGGTCACAGCGGGGGACACAGCGGGGGACACAGCGGGGGACAGCAGAGGACAGAGAGGGGACACAGCGGACACAGCGGGGTACACAGAGGGACACAGCGGGCACACAGTGGGGACACAGCGGGACAAAGCAGGACACAGCGGGGACAGAGCAGGAAAGAGCGTGACACAGCGAGGATACATTGGGACACAGCGGGACACAGAGGAACTCAGCGGGAGACACAGCAGTACACAGCGGGAAACAGTGTGACACACCGGGGAGACAGCAGGGACACAGTGGGGGACACAGCAGGACACAGCGGGTCACAGCGGGGGACACAGCGGGACACAGCGGGGGACACAGCGAGGACACAGCGGGTCACAGCGGGACACACCGTGGGACAAAGCAGGAGACAGCGAGGGACAAAGCGAAGACCCAGCTGGACACAGCGGGGTACACAGCGGGACACAGCGGGGGACACAGAAGGGTACACAGCGGGACACAGCGAGAAACACAGCAAGGTCACAGCGGGGGCCAAAGCGGGACAACACGGGACACAGTGTGACACAGTGTGACACAGCGGGGACACTGCAGGGGCCCAGCGGGACAAAGTGGGCGACACAGCGGGACACAGCGGGACATAGCGGGAGACACAGCGGGGGACAGCAGGGGACAGAGAGGGGACACAGCGGGAGACACTAAGGGGGACAGCAAGGGCAGAGAGGGGACACAGCGGGACACAGTGGGAACACAGCTGGACACAGCGGGGTACACAGCGGGATACAAGGGGCACACAGTGGGGACACAGCAGGGGACAAAGCGGGACACAGCGGGTCACAGCGGGGGACACAGCGGGACACAGCGGGGGACACAGAGTGGTACACAGCGGGACACAGCCGGGAACACAGCGTGGACACA
>NW_012330736.1:0-1032 GCF_000151885.1 Dipodomys ordii
TGCTTTTCCTTCTGCTTCTCCTTCTGCTTCTGCATCTTCTGCTTCTTCTGCTACTGCCTCTGCTTCTTCTGTTTCTTCTGCTTCCCCTTCTGCTTCTCCTTCTGCTTTTGCTTCTCTTTCTGCTTCTGCTTCTCCTTCTGCTTCTCCAGATTCTGCTTCTTCTGCTTCTCCTGCTTCTCCTTCTGCTTCAGGTTCTGCTTCTGCTTCTTCAGCTTCTTCTGCTTCTGCTTCTCCTGCTGCTGTTTCTTCTGCTTCACCTGCTTCTCTTTGTGCTTTTCCTTCTGTTTCTGCTTCTCCTTCTGCTTCTGCTTCTTCTCCTTCCTATGTTTCTTCTGCTTCTGCTTCTCCTGCTTCTGCTTCTCCTGCTTCTCGTTGTGCTTCTCTTTCTGCTTCTCCTTCTCCTTCTTCTGTTTCTTCTTCTGCTTCTGCTTCTCCTTCTGCTTCTGCTTCTGCTTCAATTTCTCCTTCTGCTTCTCATTCTGCTTCTGCGTCTTCTGTTTCTTCTGCTTCTCTTGCTTCTGCTTCTCCTGCTTCTCCTACTTCTCGTGCTGCTTCTCCTTCTGCGTCTCTTTCTGCTTCTGCTTATCCTTTTGCTTCTCCTACTCCTAATCCTTCTCTTTCGCCTTCTCCATCTCCTTCTTCTGCTTCTCCTGCTTCTCCTTCTGCATCTTCTTCTGCTTCTGCTTCTCCTTCTGCTGCTTCTTCTGCTTCTGCTTCTCCTTCTTCTGCTTCTCCCTCTGATTTTGCTTCTTATGCTTATTCTTTTTCTTCTGCTTCTGCTTCTCCTGCTTCTGCTTCTTCTTCTCCTACTGTTTCTCCTTCTCCTTCTCCTTCTTCTTCTTCTTCTTCTTCTTCTTCTTCTTCTTCTTCTTCTTCTTCTTCTTCTTCTTCTTCTTCTTCTTCTTCTTCTTCTTCTTCTTCTTCTTCTTCTCTTTCTGCTGCTTCTGCTTTTCCTGCTTCTTCTTCTTCTACTGTTTACAACTTTCTGCTTCTCATTCTGCTTCTGCTTCTCCTTCTGCTTCTCCTATGTGA
>NW_012330737.1:0-1032 GCF_000151885.1 Dipodomys ordii
TTCTTCTGTTTCTGCTTCTTCTGCTTCTCCTTCTGCATCTTCTTCTGCTTCTCCTTCTCCTTCTTCTGCTTCTCCTTCTGATTCTCCTTCTGCTTCTTCTTCTGCTTTACCTGCTTCTCTTTCTGCTTCTCCTTCTGCTTCTCCTTCTGTTTCTCCTTCTCCTTCTTGTTCTTCTGCTTTTCCTTCTGCTTCTGCTTCTGCTACAACGGCTACTGCTTCTACTTCTTCTGTTTCTTCTGCTTCTCCTTCTGCTTTTGATTCTCTTTCTGCTTCTGCTTCTCCTTCTGCTTCTCATTCTGCTTCTCCAGATTCTGCTTCTTCTGCTTCTCCTGCTTCTCCTTCTGCTTGAGGTTCTGCTTCTGCTTCTTCGGATTCTTATGCTTCTGCTTCTCCTGCTTCTGCTTCTTCTGCTTACCCTCCTTCTGTTTCTGCTTCTCCTTCTGCTTCTGCTTCTTGTCCTTCTCCTGTTTCTTCTGCTTGTTCTTCTCCTGTTTCTGCATTTCCTGCTTCTCCTTCTGCTGCTCTTTCTTTTTCTCCTGCCGCTTTTCCTTCTACTGCTCCTTCTTCTGCTTCTCTTTCTGCTTCTACTCCTGTTTCTCCTTCTCCTTCTCCTTCTAGATCTTCTGCTTTTCCTTCTGCTTCTCCTTCTGAATCTTCTGCTTCTTCTGATACTGCCTCTGCTTCTTCTGTTTCTTCTGCTTCTCCTTCTGCTTTTGCTTCTCTTTCTGCTTCTGCTTCTCCTTCTGCTTCTCCAGTTTCTGCTTCTTCTGCTTCTCCTGCTTCTCCTTCTGCTTCAGGTTCTGCTTTTGCTTTTTCGGCTTCTTCTGCTTCTGCTTCTTCTGCTGCTGCTTCTTCTGCTTCTCCTGCTTCTCTTTCTGCTTTTCCTTCTGTTTCTGCTTCTCCTTCTGCTTCTGCTTCTTCCCCTTCTTCTGTTTCTTCTGCTTCGGCTTCTCCAGCTTCTGCTTCTCCTGCTTCTCGTTCTTCTTCTCTAAAAGCTTCTCTTTCTCCTTCCCCTTGTCCTTCTCCTTCTGC
>NW_012330738.1:0-1032 GCF_000151885.1 Dipodomys ordii
TGTTCATCCTGCCACCGGAAGCAGGGCAGCCAACTGGGAGAGGAGGTGTTTCATCTGAAGGAACCTCATTCACCTGGGGGAGGTTCTCCCTCCTACTCAGTCCTGGAGGAGATACGGGCAACACTAGTTGGGGCGTAGACTAGGACAGAGAGGAGAACACAGAATGATTAGCCATGCTTACAACAGGGCTCTTGGGCCTAAAAATAGTTGCAAAAGGACTTAAGAAAGTGAAAATTGCAACTGGCCATGGAAGCTTATGATACTCTGGTCAGATCGGCAGCTCCTGGAGCTTGAAGTAAATGCTATTTTGCAGACACTGGACAAACCAGTATGCCATCTACTCAACAGGGTTACTCCAGATGGGCACAAAGGGCCCGTGCTTTTCATAACAAGAAACAAGACCCAGAGGTTTCTCACCAGACCAAAGTGGCCCCAGGAGCAGAAGGAAGCCCCCACCAACAGCCTGCTGCCTCCCCCTCCGCAACACGTCGGCTGGCGGTCGAAACCCCGCCCTCCCCCCTCCCTGTCGTCATGGCTACGACAGAGGAAAAGCAAATGATGATAATAATGAATCATAACAACCTATATGTATGTGTATGTCAGAACTCTCACTCCCCACTGCCGGGTAGGTGAGGACTGACTGACTGAGTGAGTGACTGACCCGACCCGTGTTTTGCCCCTCCCGCCGCCCCATCCACCTTGTCGACGGCGAGCGCGCGCCATCTAGTGGTGGTTTTGTGAATTGCAGTTTTCTCTCATGAAATGCATGGGGGAAAAAAAAGAACAAACAAACCACGCACTGACTGACTGAGAAAACCGGCCCAGGCTGGCTGGCCCCGAGAGAGACTGCCTTCTTTTCAGAGAAGGGGTGGGGTGGGGATGATGATGTGCCTCGTTGGAGTATGGGGACCATGCATAGGCAGGCAGGCAGGCAGGCAGGCTCGGAGTGGGACCGTTGTGTGTTGGAGCGCCAGTACAGTAGCTCAAGCCCCAGGATTGACTGGCAAGTCGAGAGGAAAAGGAGGGAGGTGA
>NW_012330739.1:0-1031 GCF_000151885.1 Dipodomys ordii
ATATTCACTTATTACACATGTGTTTTGTAGACTTTTTATTTGACTTTTTTCACAGGGGGAGGGAAAACGTGTCTCAAAGTTAGAGCGATTTTCTTTGCATCATGTGGTTATGGTTTCGATTTCGTCAACCGCCACATAAGCAAAAAGAAAAAAAAAAGCCGGAAGTGACGTTGTGGCTCAAGTGGGTGACCTCCAGCCTTGAGCCGAAGAAATGAAGGACAGCGCCCAGGCCCAGAGTTCAGGCCCCACGACCGGACCAAAAAAAAAAACAAAAAAACAAAACAAAAAAAAGAGTCTCACAGACTTTCCTGCCTCCGCTGGCTTTTAACTGCAATCTTCAGATTTCAGCCTCCTGAGTAGCTAGGATTACAGGCATAAGCCCAATGCCTGGTGAGAAATAATTTCTAAGGAAAGAACAAACTAACCTTTGCCATCTGTTTTCCCCTGTATTTTTTTTTTTTTTTGCCTGTCCTGGAGTTTGAACTCAGGGCCTGGGCACTGTCCATGGGTTTCTCTTGCTCAAGGCTAGCACTCGACCACATGAGCCACAGCACCACTTCTGGCTTTTTCTATTTATGTGGTTCTGAGGAATTGAACCCAGGACTTCATCCATGCTAGGCAAGCACTCTACCACTCCCAGTTACCATCTTGAAATTTTATGGTGTTTTGTTTTGTCATTGTGGGGCTTGAACTCTGGAGTGTTGTCCTGGAGCTCTTTAGTTCAAGGCAAGTGTTCCACCACTTGAGCCACAGTGCCACTTCCAGTTTTCTGGTGTTTTTCTGGAGATAAGAGTCTCATGGAGGGCTGGGAAGGTGGCTCAGTGGTAGAGCACTTGCCTTGCATGCCTGAGGCCCTGGGTTTGATTCCTCAGCACCACATAAGCAAAAAGAAAAAAGCCAGAAGTGGGGCTGTGGCTCAAGTGGTAGAGGCTAGCCTTGAGCTGAAGAGCTGAGGGACAGCGCTCAGGCCCAGAATTCAGGCCCCACAACCGGACCCAAAAAAAAAAAAGAAAAAAGCCAGAAGTGGTGCT
>NW_012330740.1:0-1031 GCF_000151885.1 Dipodomys ordii
GCCCAGTGACGCAAGTAAACGGCCGCGGTATCCTGACCGTGCAAAGGTAGCATAATAATTTGTTCTTAATTAGGGACTGTATGAATGGCATCACGAGGGTTTAACTGTCTCTTACATTCGATCAATGAAATTGACCTTTCCGTGAAGAGGCGGAAATAACACAATAAGACGAGAAGACCCTATGGAGCTTAAATTAATATTCCAACTTAAACAACTTCAAATCTAATCGATGTAAAATCTGCAACCACTGGAATAAACATTTTGGTTGGGGTGACCTCGGAGCATAAAAAAACCTCCGAAGGACTAACATTAAGACCAACTAGTCCAAATTATAAATGTCCAAATATTGACCCAGAAATAATTCTGATCAATGAACCAAGTTACCCTAGGGATAACAGCGCAATCTTGTTAAAGAGTTCATATCGACAATAAGGTTTACGACCTCGATGTTGGATCAGGACATCCCAATGGTGCAGCAGCTATTAAAGGTTCGTTTGTTCAACGATTAAAGTCCTACGTGATCTGAGTTCAGACCGGAGCAATCCAGGTCGGTTTCTATCTATTTACCTATTTCTCCTAGTACGAAAGGACCAGAGAAATGAGGCCAACTTTACAAAAGCGCCTTAATACTTAATAAATGATATTATATCAACTTACAAAGTAACTTAACTCACTCAATTACATCCCGACATTAGGGATTGTTAAGATGGCAGAGCCAGGTAATTGCATAAGATTTAAAACTTTATAACCAGAGGTTCAACTCCTCTTCTTAACACAATGTTTATTATAAATTTCCTAACACTTATAATTCCAATTCTCCTAGCCATAGCTTTCCTAACATTAGTAGAACGAAAAATCCTAGGCTATATACAATTACGTAAGGGACCCAACGTAGTAGGCCCATACGGAATCCTCCAGCCATTTGCCGATGCATTAAAACTTTTTATTAAAGAACCAATACGACCTGCAACCTCTTCCATCTTTCTATTCGCAATCGCCCCTACCCTCGCTTTAGCTCTGGCCCTTTCTTT
>NW_012330741.1:0-1031 GCF_000151885.1 Dipodomys ordii
TCCCGCTGTGACCCCGCTGTGTACCTGCTGTGTCCCTTTGTGTCCCGCTGTGTCCCGCTGTGTACCCCGCAGTGTCTGCTGTGTTGGCCGATGTGTCCCGCTGTTTCCCGCTGTGTCCCCACTGTGTCCCGCTGTGTCCCATGCTGTGTCCCGCTGTGTCCCCAGCTGTGTCCCCCCGCTGTGTCCCGCTCTTTCATGGTGTGTCCTCGCGCTGTCCCGCTGTGTCCCCGCTGTGTGTCCGCTGTGTCCCGCTGTGTCCCTGGTGTGTCCTCGCTGTGTAACCGCTGAGTCCCTCTGTGTCCCCGCTGTGTCCCATGTGTCCCCCGGTGTGTCCCCGCTGGTGTCCCCGCTGTGTCCTCCTGTGTCCCGCCATGTCCTCGCTCTGTCCTTCTGTATCCCGCTGTGTCCCCCGCTGTGTCCCCCACTATTTCCCCGCTGTGACCCGCTGTGTCCATGCTATGTCCCCGCTGGGTCCCCGCTGGGTCCCGCTGGATTCTGTTGTGTCCCCACTGTGTCCCCGCTGTGTCCCTCTGTGTCCCTGGTGTGTCCTCGCTGTGTAACTGCTATGTCTCTCTGTCCCCGCTGTGTCCCACTCTGTCCCGCAGTGTCCCCTTATGTCCCCTCTGTGTCCTCGCTGTATCCCCTGCTGTGTCCCACTGTGTCCCCTGCTGTGTCCCCGCTGTGTCCCCGCTGTGTCCTAGCTGTGTCCGCTGTGTCCCCGTTTTTCCCCGGTTTGTCCCCACTGTCCCCCGCTGTGTCCCTCGCTGTGTATCTCTGTGTCCCGCTCTGTCCTCGCTTTGTCCCTGCTATGTCCCGCTGTGTCCCTGCTGTGTCCTTGCTGTGTTCCATTCTCTCCCGCTGTGTGCAGCTCTGTGTCCTCCGCTGTGTCCCCCGCTGTGTCCCGCTGTGTCCCGGTGTGTCCCGCTTGTTCCCCGCTGTGTCCTGTTATTTCCCACTGTGCTGCTGCTGTGTCCCCGCTGTGTCCCGCTCTGTACCCTGCTGTGTCCCACTGTGTCCCTGCTGTGTCCCTT
>NW_012330742.1:0-1031 GCF_000151885.1 Dipodomys ordii
TAACACTAGCATTATGTATATGATATATGCAATCCCAATCTCAACTGCAAGCATCCCACCTATACTATAGAAATATGTCTGATAAAAGAGCTACTTTGATAGAGTAAACATAGAGGGTGAAACCCTCTTATTCTAGGACCTTAGGACTTGAACCTATCTTGAGAATCCAAATTTCTCCGTGCTACCAATTACACCAAATCTAGTAAGGTAAGCTAATTAAGCTATCGGGCCCATACCCCGAAAACGTTGGTTTCAATCCTTCCCATACTAATTAATACTATCGCATTTGTACTCATTATATCTACCATAATTCTAGGAACAATCATTACAATGACAAGCTCACACTGAATACTTGCATGAATAGGACTAGAAATCAACATACTCTCTTTTATTCCCCTCATAACAATTAATAAAAACCCACGATCAACCGAAGCTGCATCAAAATATTTCTTAACCCAAGCAACCGCATCTATAATCCTAATATTCGCAATCATAAACAATTTTCATCACTCAGGGCAATGAGGCATGCAACAACCACCTGACCCACTAACTTCACTGAGCCTATTAATTGCCCTAGCAATAAAACTAGGCCTAGCCCCATTTCACCTATGAGTCCCAGAAGTTACTCAAGGAATTCCCCTATTATCCGGTCTAATTTTATTAACCTGACAAAAACTTGCTCCCATCTCAATCTTATACCAACTGTCACCTTTCATAGAAAACAACCTAATTATACCTATGGCAATTTTATCAATCCTACTAGGAGGCTGAGGAGGACTTAACCAAACCCAATTACGAAAAATCCTAGCATATTCTTCAATTGCCCATATAGGCTGAATAGTAGCAGTAATATTGTATAACCCATCAATTATATTAATCAACTTAATCATTTATATTTTCTTAACTATAACCATATTTATTTCACTAAATTCTTTATCCATCTCTACTACACCATCAATCACTTCTACATGAAATACACACCCCATATTAACTTTAGTGACTCTACTATGTTTAATATCACTGGGAGGACT
>NW_012330743.1:0-1031 GCF_000151885.1 Dipodomys ordii
AATAATTCATCACCCCGCTGTGTCCCGCTGTGTCCTGCTGTGTCCCGCTGTGTCCCCCGCTGTGTCCCTTTGTGTCCTCTCTGTGTCCCCGCTGTGTCCCGCTGTGTACCCCGCTGTGTCCAGCTCTGTCCCCGCTGTATCCCGCTGTGCCGGCTGTGTCCTTGCTGTGTATCCCGCTGTGTCCAGCTGTGTCCACCGCTGTGTCCCGCTGTGTCCCACTGTGTCCTCCACTGTGTCTCCTGCTTTGTCCCGCTGTGTCTCCCAATGTGTCCCCTGCTTTGTCCCCGCTGTGTCCCTGCTTGGTCCCGCTTTGTCCCACTGTGTGCTCGCTTGTTCCCCGCTGTGTCCCCTGCTGTGTCCCCCGCTATGTCCTGCTGTGTCCTCCCTTGTCCCCTGCTGAGTCCCGCTGTGTCCCCCTCTGTGTCCCCGCTGTGTCCCGCTGTGTCCCTCGCTGTGTCCCCGATGTGTCCCACTGTGTCCCCGCTGTGTCCCCCGTTGTGTCCCTCTGTGTCCGCACTGTGTCCCGGTGTGTCCCGCTGTGTCCCTCTGTGTCCCCCGCTGTGACCTGCTGTGTCCCGCTGTGTCCCCCGCTGTGTCCCGCTGTGTCCTGCTGTGTCCCGCTGTGTCCCACTGTGTCCCGCTGTGTCCTCGCTGTGTCGCCACAGTGTCCCGCTGTGTACCCTGTTGTGTCCAGCTCTGTCTTCGCTGTTTCCAGCTGTGTCCCGCTTTGTCCTCGCTGTGTCCCCGTTGTGTCCTCCGCTGTGTCCCCCGCTTTGTCCCGCTGTGTCCCCCACTCTGTCCCCTGCTGTGTGTCCACTGTGTCCCTGCTTGGTCCCGCTGTGTCCCCGCTGTGTCCCGCTGTGTCCCTAGCTGTGTCCCACTGTGTCCTGTTGTGTCCCGCTGTGTCCCAGTGTGTCCCACTGTGTGTGTCCTCGCTGTGTCCCCACAGTGTCCCGCTGTGTACCCCGTTGTGTCCAGCTCTGTAATACCGCTGTTTCCCGCTGTGTCCCGCTGTGTCCTCGCTGTGTCCC
>NW_012330744.1:0-1030 GCF_000151885.1 Dipodomys ordii
TGCTGAGAGACAGTGCCTAGGCCCAGAGTTCAAGCCACATGACCGACAAAATAAATAAATGTTAATCACTTGTGCTACTGTAGGGGCAATGTTCTGCTTACACTCTCCAGGCAGTAACTGGGCACTGGTAGTTCATGCCTGTAATCATAGTTATTCAGAAGGCTGGAGCTGAGGGTCATGGTTCAAAGCTAGCCTGGGCAGAAAAGTCCATGAGGGGACTGGGAAGGTGGCTCAGTGGTAGGAGCGCTTGCACAAGGCCCTGGGTTTATTCATCCGCACCGTATAACCAAAAGAAAAAAAGGCGAAACTGACGCTGTGGCTCAGTGGTAGCAGAAGCATACTAGTCCTAAGAAGCTGAAGCAGAACCTTCACCAGAAGGAGAAGCAGGAGAAGGAGAAGAAGCAGAATCTGGAGAAGCAGAATGAGAAGCTGAAGTAGAAGCAGAAGCAGAAGAAGAAAGAGAATCAAAAGCAGAAGGGAAAGCAGAAGAAGCAGAAGCAGGAGAAGCTGAAGCATAAGAATGTGAAGAAGCAGAAGGAGAACCTGAAGCAGAAGGACAAGCAGGAGAAGGAGAAACAGAAGGAGAAACAGAAGGAGAAGAAGAAAGAGACGCAGGTAAAGCAGACGAAGAAGAAGCAAAAGGAGAATCAGAAGGAGAAGCAGAAGAAGGAGAAGGAGAAGCAGAAGAAGATGCTGAAGGAGAAGCAGGAGAAGCAGAAGAAGCAGAAGCAGGAGGAGAAGCAGGAAAAGCAGAAGAAGCAGAAGCAAAAGGAGAAGCAAAAGAAGGAGAAGGAGAAGCAGAAGCATAAGGAAAAGCACAAGCATAAGGAGATGCTGAAGGAGAAGCAGGAGAAGCTTAAGAAACAGAAGACGCAGAAGCTGAATGTTAAGCAGAAGGAGAAATTGATGCAGAAGCAGAAGGAGAATCAGAAGAAGGAGAAGGATAAGCTGAATGAGAAGCTCATCGAGAAGCAGGAGAAGAAGATGATTTATACGAAGAAGAAGAAGAAGAAGATGAAGAAGAAGAAGA
>NW_012330745.1:0-1030 GCF_000151885.1 Dipodomys ordii
TTTCATATATTCTACAGACGAAATCTTTAGCAGTTTGTGCAGTAACAACATTCATTTGTTTAGTTCAAGCAAGCATATAAAAAATGAAGGAAAGGCCTCCTCTCCACCATTCTCTCCCTCACCCCTCCCCCCGCCCCCCCCCCGCATTCGGGCTTCCCTGGTGTCCTGCTCCTAATTATCTCTTTAATATCTCTTTATCTTCCAGCCCCTGCTTTCTGACCGGATGGTGATATCTGAAGCACTCAGCGGCAACCAGACAGCCAGAGGGGAACGCGAGCCATCCATGCAGGTGGCGTAACCGTCCATCCTCACCCCCCACCCCCGCAGGCGATTACTCGACCACGACCACGACCTCCGACCCCCCCCCGCACCAAAATCCACAACCCTACCCTCGGAACAAAATAAAACAAATTTGCTTGAATCTCACGCTGCCTTTTGTTTGTAATTGACGCAATAGGCGAAGGGGGAGGGATCTCATTTCTGGTGCCTGACGGGGGGGAGGGGGGAGGGGACGGGGGAATTGGAGAGGAGAGAAGAGGGGGCAGAGGGCATCTCAGTGTATCTGTGTGTGTGCGTGCGGGCATCTTTGAGGAAACTCAAAGATCGGACGGGACAGAGCATGTATGTAGTCCAGCCGGACCAATTCACCACGTCTCTGTCTCTTGTCTCTCTGTTTCTGTTTCTCTATTTCTCTCTCTGTGTCTCTCTTTGTCTCTGTCTGTCTGTCTGTCTGTCTGTCTGTCTGTCTGTCTGTCTGTCTCTCTCTCTCTCTCTCTCTCTCTCTCTCGTTTGAATTCTCTCTCCCGCCCGCCCGCCCGCCCGCACTCCCTCCCTCCTTTTCCTCTCGACTTGCCAGTCAATCCTGGGGCTTGAGCTACTGTACTGGCGCTCCAACACACAACGGTCCCACTCCGAGCCTGCCTGCCTGCCTGCCTGCCTATGCATGGGCCCCATACTCCAACGAGGCACATCATCATCCCCACCCCACCCCTTCTCTGAAAAGAAGGCAGTCTCTCTCGGGGCCAGCCAG
>NW_012330746.1:0-1030 GCF_000151885.1 Dipodomys ordii
GCTTTTCTCCTTCTGTTTCTGCTTCTTCTGCTTCTTCTTCTTCTGCTTCTCCTACTTCTCCTTCTGCTTCTCCGTCTCCTTCTCCTTCTCCTTCAATTTCTCCTTCTTGTTCTTCTCATTCTGCTTCTGCTTCTGCTTCTCCTGCTTCTGCTTCTTCTGTTTCTCCTTCTGCTTCTCCTTCTGCTTCTCTTTCTGCTTCTTATTCTGCTTCTGCTCCTCCTACTCCTAATCCTTCTCTTTCTCCTTCTTCTTCTGCTTCTCGTTCTGCTTCTGCTTCTTCTCCTTGTTCGGTTTCTTCTGCTTCTGCTTTTCCAGCTTCTGATGCTTCTGCTTCAGGTTCTCCTTCTGATTCTTCGGCTTCTTCTGTTTCTTCTGCTTCTGCTTCACCTGCTACTGCTTCTTCTGCTTCTTCTTGTTTTTCTTGTTCTTGTTCTTGTTCTTGTTCTTGTTCTTGTTCTTCTTCTTCTTCTTCTTCTTCTTCTTCTTCTTCTTCTTCTTCTTCTTCTTCTTCTTCTCTTTCTTCTCCTTCTTCTTTTCCTGCTTCTTCTGCTTCTACTACTTCTCTTTCTGCTTCTCATTCTGCTTCTGCTTCTCCTTCTGCTTCTCCTATTTCTTCTGAGGCTCTTCCTTCTCCTACTTCTACTTCTCCTGCTTCTGCTTCTTCTGCTTCTCCTGCTTCTCCTTCTGCATCTTCTTCTGCTTCTGCTTCTCCTTCTGCTGCTTCTTCTGCTTCTGCTTCTCCTTCTGCTTCTCCTTCTGCTTCTTCTGCTTCTGCTTCTCCTTCTGCTTCTTCTGCTTCTCCTTCTGCTTCTCCTTCTGCTTCTCCTTCAGTTTCTCCTTCTCCTTGTCGATCTTCTGCTTTTCTTTCTGCTTCTCCTTCTGCTTCTGCAGCAACTGCTACTGCTTCTTCTGTTTCTTTTGCGTCTCCTTCTGCTTTTGATTCTCTTTCAGCTTCTGCTTCTCCTTCAGCTTCTCCATCAGCTTCTCCAGGTTCTGCTTCTTCTGCTTTCGCTTATGCTTCAGGTTTTGC
>NW_012330747.1:0-1030 GCF_000151885.1 Dipodomys ordii
TCTTCTTCTCCTTCTGTTACTGCTTCTCTTTCTACTTCTGCGTCTCCAACTGCTTCACCTTCTGCTGCTCCTTACCCATCCTCTGTTTCTCCCTCTACTTCTGCTACTTATGCTTCTTCTTTTTCTTCTGCTTCTGCTTTTCCAGCTTCTTCTGCTTCAGCTTCTCCTTCTGCTTCAGATTCTCCTTCTGGTTCTTGAGCTTCTTCTGCTTCTTCTGCTTCTGCTTCTCCTGCTACTGCTTCTTCTGCTTCTCTATCTGCTTCTCCTTCTGCTTCTGCTTCTCCTTCTGCTCCTTCTCCTTCTTCTGTTTCTTCTTCTTCTTCTACTTCTCCCGATTCTGCTTCTTCTGCTTCTCCTGCTTTTCCTTCTCCTTCTGCTTCTCCTTCTCCTTCTTCTGCTCTTTCTGCTTCTGCTTCTTCTGATTCTCGAACTTCTCCTTCTTCTTCTCCTTCTGTTTCTGCTTCTCTATCTGCTTCTGCATCTCCTTCTGCTTCACCTTCTGCTGCTCCTTCTCCTTCTTCTGTTTCTCCCTCTGCTTCTGCTACTTATGCTTCTTCTTTTTCTTCTGCTTTTGCTTCTCCTGCTTCTTCTGCTTCTCCTGCTTCTCTTTCTGCTTCTGCTTATCCTTCTGTTTCTCCTACTCCTAATCCTTCTCTTTCTCTTTCTCCTTCTTCTTCTTCTGCTTCTCCTGCTGCTTCTTCTTCTGCTTCTTCTGCTTTTTCTGTTACTTTTTCTTCTTCTGCATCAGCTTCTGCTTCTTCTGCTTCTCCTTCTGCTTCTGCTTCTCCTTCTGCTTCTGCTCTTCTCCTTCTTCTGCTTCTGCTTCTCCTGCTTCTTTTTCTGCTTCTCCTACTTCTCCTTCTGCTTCTCTGAGCCATTCTCCTTCTCCTTCAATTTCTCCTTCTTATGCTTCTCATTCTGCTTCTGCTTCTGCTTCTCCTGCTTCTGTTTCTTCTGTTTCTCCTTCTGCTTCTCTTTCTGCTTCTAAATCTGCTTCTGCTCATCCTACTCCTAATCCTTCTCTTCTCCT
>NW_012330748.1:0-1030 GCF_000151885.1 Dipodomys ordii
TAAAACAAAAACATACACATTGTGAAAGGAGAACGCGCCGACATATAGCGGTGGGTTGGGGAATGACAGTTTTCTATCATGAAAATGCATGGGGGAAAAAAAAGATCAATCAAGCCAGGCATTGACTGATTGAGAAAACCGGCCCAGGCTGGCTGGCCCCGAGGGAGATTTTCTTTTTTTTCAGATCCCCCCGCCCCCCACCGCCTTCGGGCTTCCCTGGAGTCCTGCTCCTAATTATCTCTTTAATATCTCTTTATCTTCCAGCCCCTGCTTCCTGACCGGATGGTGATATCTGAAGCACTCAGCGGCAACCAGACAGCCAGAGGGGAACGCGAGCCATCCATGCAGGTGGCGTAACCGTCCATCCTCACCCCCCCCCGCAGGCGATTACTCGACCACGACCACGACCTCCGACCCCCCCCCCCGCACCAAAATCCACAACCCTACCCTCGGAACTAAATAAAACAAATTTGCTTGAATCTCACGCTGCCTTTTGTTTGTAATTGACGCAATAGGCGAAGGGGAGGGATCTCATTTCTGGTGCCTGACGGGGGGGGAGGGGGGAGGGGGCGGGGGAATTGGAGAGGAGAGAAGAGGGGGCAGAGGGCATCTCAGTGTATCTGTGTGTGTGCGTGCGTGCATCTTTGAGGAAACTCAAAGATCGGACGCGACAGAGCATGTATGTAGTCCAGCCGGAACAATTCACCACGTCTCTGTCTCTTGTCTCTCTGTTTCTGTTTCTCTATTTCTCTCTCTGTGTCTCTCTTTGTCTCTGTCTGTCTGTCTGTCTGTCTGTCTGTCTCTCTATCTCTCTGTCTCTCTCTCGTTTGAATTCTCTCTCCCGCCCGCCCGCCCGCCCGCACTCCCTCCCTCCTTTTCCTCTCGACTTGCCAGTCAATCCTGGGGCTTGAGCTACTGTACTGGCGCTCCAACACACAACGGTCCTACTCCGAGCCTGCCTGCCAGCCTGCCTGCCTATGCATGGGCCCCATACTCCAACGAGGCACATCATCATCCCCACCCCACCTGA
>NW_012330749.1:0-1030 GCF_000151885.1 Dipodomys ordii
TGACATAAAAGAAGCACGGAGGACGTCCATCATCACTAATTAAATGTTGCGTGATTAGAATAAAACTAATTTAATAGTACAAGGGAAGGTCAGACGGCGATAGTGGATAGGGATATGGAGTACAGGGCCCGTACGGTTCTCGAGATCCACAATGACCTAACGGTTCCTATTCTGCCCCGTTCGTCAGGTCTGGCCCCCAAAGAGCCCATCTGTCTCTCAAGAGTCCACCCGTCCCCCCAGCCTTCGGGCTTCCCTGGAGTCCTGCTCCTAATTATCTCTTTAATATCTCTTTATCTTCCAGCCCCTGCTTCCTGACCGGATGGTGATATCTGAAGCACTCAGCGGCAACCAGACAGCCAGAGGGGAACGCGAGCCATCCATGCAGGTGGCGTAACCGTCCATCCTCACCCCCCCCCGCAGGCGATTACTCGACCACGACCACGACCTCCGACCCCCCCCCCCGCACCAAAATCCACAATCCTTCCCTCGGAAAAAAATAAAACAAATTTGCTTGAATCTCACGCTGCCTTTTGTTTGTAATTGACGCAATAGGCGAAGGGGAGGGATCTCATTTCTGGTGCCTGACGGGGAGGGGAAGGGGGAGGGGGCGGGGGAATTGGAGAGGAGAGAAGAGGGGGCAGAGGGCATCTCAGTGTATCTGTGTGTGTGCGTGTGTGCATCTTTGAGGAAACTCAAAGATCGGACGCGACAGAGCATGTATGTAGTCCAGCCGGACCAATTCACCACGTCTCTGTCTCTTGTCTCTCTGTTTCTGTTTCTCTATTTCTCTCTCTGTGTCTCTCTTTGTCTCTGTCTGTCTGTCTGTCTGTCTGTCTGTCTGTCTCTCTCTCTCTCTCGTTTGAATTCTCTCTCCCGCCCGCCCGCCCGCCCGCACTCCCTCCCTCCTTTTCCTCTCGACTTGCCAGTCAATCCTGGGGCTTGAGCTACTGTACTGGCGCTCCAACACACAACGGTCCACACTCCGAGCCTGCCTGCCTGCCTGCCTGCCTATGCATGGGCCCCATACTGA
>NW_012330750.1:0-1030 GCF_000151885.1 Dipodomys ordii
AAGATCTGCAGAAGTGGAAGCAGTTGTTGCAGAATCATGAGAAGCAGAAGCAGAAGTATCATGATAAGTTTCATTAAGCAGAAGCTGAAGTAGAAGCAGAAGGAGAAATTGAAGCAGAAGCAGAAGTAGAATTTGAATCTGAAGGATATCAGAAGTATGAGAAGCAGAGGAAGGAGAAGGAGATGCAGAACAGAAAGAGAAGCAGAACGATGTTATGCAGGAGAAGCAGAAGCAGGAGAAGCAGAAGAAACAGAAGAAGGAGAAGAAGCAGAAGCAGAAGGAGAAGCAGAAACAGAAGGAAAAGCAGAAAGAGAAGCAGGAGAAGCAGAAGAAGCAGCAGCAGGAGAAGCAGAAGCAGAAGAAGCCGACGAAGCAGAAGCAGAACCTGAAGCAGAAGGAGAAGCAGGAGAAGCAGAAGAAGCAGAATCTGGAGAAGCAGAAGGAGAAGCAGAAGCACAAAGAGAAGCAAAAGCAGAAGGAGAAGCAGAAAAACAGAAGAAGCAGAGGCAGTTGCAGAAGAAGCAGAAGATGCAGAAGCAGAAGGAGAGGCAGAAGAAACAGAAGAAGCAGTCCACTTGCAGCAGAAGCAGAAGGAGAAGCAGAAGGAAAAGCAGAAGAACGAGAAAAAGACGGAGAAATAGAAGCAGAAGCAGAAGGAGAATCAAAAGGAGAAGCAGAAGAAGCAGAAGAAGAAGCAGAAACAGAAGAATAAGCATAAGGACAAGCACAAGCAGAAGGAGATGCAGAAGGAGTAGCAGGAGAAGCAGAAGAAGCAGAAGAAGAAGTAGAAATAGGAGAAAGAGAAGGAAGAGCAGCAGAAACAATAGGAGAAGCAGAAGGAGAAGCAGAAGCAGAATGAGAAGCAGAAAGAGAAGCAGTAGAAGTAGAAGAAGCAGGAAAAGCAGAAGCAGAAGAAAGAGAAGAAGAAGAAGAAGAAGAAGAAGAAGAAGAAGAAGAAGAAGAAGAAGAAGAAGAAGAAGAAGAAGAAGAAGAAGAAGAAGAAGAAGAAGAAGAAGCAGGAAAAGCTGAT
>NW_012330751.1:0-1030 GCF_000151885.1 Dipodomys ordii
CACAGCGGGGACACAGCGGGACAGAGAGGGGACACAGCAGGACACAGTGAGGGACAGAGCGTGGGACACAGCGAGACACAGCAGGGACAAAGCTGGACACAGCGGAGTACAGAGACAGACACAGCTGGGACACAGCGGGGGACACAGCGGGGACACAGCGGGACACAGCGGGGGACACAGCGGGGGACACAGCGGGCACACAGCGGGGACAAAGCGGGACACAGCTGGACACAGTGGAACACAGCGGGGGACACAGCGGGACACAGCGGGGAACACAGCGAGGACACAGCGGGACACAGCGTCGATACAGCGGGGACACAGCGGGACACAGCGGGGTACACAGCTGGGGACACAATGGGACACAGCGGGGGACACAGCGAGACACAGCGGGACACAATGCAGTACACAGCAGGACACAGCGGGACACAGCGGGGACACAGCGGGACGCAGCGGGGACACAGCTGGACCCAATGGAGTTCAGAGCGGGACGCAGCGGGCACACAGCCGGGACACAGTGGGACTCAGCGGGGGACACAGCAGCACCCAGCGGGACAGAGCGGGACACAGCAGGGGACACAGAGGGGTACACAGCGGGACATAGCGGGGAATACATGGAGGACACAGCGGGACACAGCGGGGTACACAGCCGGGGACACAACGGAACACAGCGGGGGACACAGCGAGACACAGCGGGACACAATGCAGTACACAGCAGGACACAGCGGGACACAGCGGGGACACAGCGGGACGCAGCGGGGACACAGCTGGACACAATGGAGTACACAGCGGGACGCAGCGGGCACACAGCGGGGACACAGCGGGGACACTGCGGGTACACAGCGGGAGAAAGCAGGGGACACATTGGGACATAATGGGACACAGTGGGGGCACAGCGGGACACAGCGGGCACACAGCGGGGACACAGCGGGGACACTGCAGGGACAGAGCGGGACAAAGCGGGGGACACAGCGGGACACAACAGGACACAGTGGCGGCACAGCGGGACACAGCGGGACACAGTGGACACTGA
>NW_012330752.1:0-1030 GCF_000151885.1 Dipodomys ordii
ATTCAAAAAAGAAGAAAAGAAAAAAAAAGTAAACAAAAAAATAAGATAGATCATGATGGGGGTAAAGGGAATGAGCAAGGGCCGAAAGTCAGACAGTTAGAAAAAAACGGTGAAGACCCGAGGGGAAGACCTCAAAAGGAGAAAGGAAGTACTTAGAGACAATAACCTTTAGGCGGAAAATAAAACCCCCGCCCCCCCCCCGCCTTCGGGCTTCCCTGGAGTCCTGCTCCTAATTATCTCTTTAATATCTCTTTATCTTCCAGCCCCTGCTTCCTGACCGGATGGTGATATCTGAAGCACTCAGCAACAACCAGACAGCCAGAGAGGAACGCGAGACATCCATGCAGGTGGCGTAACCGTCCATCCTCACCCCCCCCCAGGCGAATACTCGACCACGACCACGACCTCCGACCCCCCCCCAAACCAATATCCACAACCCTACCCTCGGAACAAAATAAAACAAATTTGCTTGAATCTCACGCTGCCTTTTGTTTGTAATTGACGCAATAGGCGAAGGGGAGGGATCTCATTTCTGGTGCCTTTCGAGGGGGGAGGGGTGAGGGGGCGGGGGAATTGGAGAGGAGAGAAGAGGGGGCAGAGGGCATCTCAGTGTATCTGTGTGTGTGCGTGCGTGCATCTTTGAGGAAACTCAAAGATCGGACGCGACAGAGCATGTATGTAGTCCAGCCGGACCAATTCACCACGTCTCTGTCTCTTGTCTCTCTGTTTCTGTTTCTCTATTTCTCTCTCTGTGTCTCTCTTTGTCTCTGTCTGTCTGTCTGTCTGTCTGTCTGTCTGTCTGTCTGTCTGTCTCTCTCTCTCTCGTTTGAATTCTCTCTCCCGCCCGCCCGCCCGCCCGCACTCCCTCCCTCCTTTTCCTCTCGACTTGCCAGTCAATCCTGGGGCTTGAGCTCCTGTACTGGCGCTCCAACACACAACGGTCCCACTCCGAGCCTGCCTGCCTGCCTGCCTGCCTATGCATGGGCCCCATACTCCAACGAGGCACATCATCATCCCCACCCCACCCTTA
>NW_012330753.1:0-1029 GCF_000151885.1 Dipodomys ordii
CCGCCCCCCCCCCGCCTTCGGGCTTCCCTGGAGTCCTGCTCCTAATTATCTCTTTAATATCTCTTTATCTTCCAGCCCCTGCTTCCTGACCAGATGGTGATATCTGAAGCACTCAGCGGCAACCAGACAGCCAGAGGGGAACGCGAGCCATCCATGCAGGGGGCGTAACCGTCCATCCTCACCCCCCCCGCCCACAGGGGATTACTCGACCACGACCACGACCTCCGACCCCCCCCCCCGCACCAAAATCCACAACCCTACCCTCGGAACAAAATAAAACAAATTTGCTTGAATCTCACGCTGCCTTTTGTTTGTAATTGACGCAATAGGCGAAGGGGAGGGATCACATTTCTGGTGCCTGACCGGGGGGGAGGGGGGAGGGGCCGGGAAAATTGGAGAGGAGAGAAGAGGGGGCAGAGGGCATCTCAGTGTATCTGTGTGTGTGCGTGCGTGCATCTTTGAGGAAACTCAAAGATCGGACGCGACAGAGCATGTATGTAGTCAAGCCGGACCAATTCACCACGTCTCTGTCTCTTGTCTCTCTGTTTCTGTTTCTCTATTTCTCTCTGTGTGTCTCTCTTTGTCTCTGTCTGTCTGTCTGTCTGTCTGTCTGTCTGTCTCTCTCTCTCTCTCTCTCGTTTGAATTCTCTCTCCCGCCCGCCCGCCCGCCCGCACTCCCTCCCTCCTTTTCCTCTCGACTTGCCAGTCAATCCTGGGGCTTGAGCTACTGTACTGGCGCTCCAACACACAACGGTCCCACTCCGAGCCTGCCTGCCTGCCTGCCTGCCTATGCATGGGCCCCATACTCCAACGAGGCACATCATCATCCCCACCCCACCCCTTCTCTGAAAAGAAGGCAGTCTCTCTCGGGGCCAGCCAGCCTGGGCCGGTTTTCTCAGTCAGTCAGTGCGTGGTTTGTTTGTTCTTTTTTTTCCCCCATGCATTTCATGAGAGAAAACTGCAATTCACAAAACCACCACTAGATGGCGCGCGTTCGCCGTCGACAAGGTGGATGGGGCGGCGGGAGGG
>NW_012330754.1:0-1029 GCF_000151885.1 Dipodomys ordii
CACCGCACCCCCCCGCCTTCGGGCTTCCCTGGAAGTCCTGCTCCTAATTATCTCTTTAATATCTCTTGTATCTTCCAGCCCCTGCTTCCTGACCGGATGGTGATATCTGAAGCACTCAGCGGCACCCAGACAGCCAGAGGGGAACGCGAGCCATCCATGCAGGTGGCGTAACCGTCCATCCTCACCCCCCCCCGCAGGCGATTACTCGACCACGACCACGACCTCCGACCCCCCCCCCGCACCAAAATCCACAACCCTACCCTCGGAACAAAATAAAACAAATTTGCTTGAATCTCACGCTGCCTTTTGTTTGTAATTGACGCAATAGGCGTAGGGGAGGGATCTCATTTCTGGTGCCTGACGGGGGGGGAGGCGGGAGGGGGCGGGGGAATTGGAGAGGAGAGAAGAGGGGGCAGAGGGCATCTCAGTGTATCTGTGTGTGTGCGTGCGTGCATCTTTGAGGAAACTCAAAGATCGGACGCGACAGAGCATGTATGTAGTCCAGCCGGACCAATTCACCACGTCTCTGTCTCTTGTCTCTCTGTTTCTGTTTCTCTATTTCTCTCTGTGTGTCTCTCTTCGTCTCTTTCTGCCTGTCTGTCTGTCTGTCTGTCTGTCTGTCTGTCTGTCTCTCTCTCTCTCTCTCTCTCTCTCGTTTGAATTCTCTCTCACGCCCGCCCGTCAGCCCGCACTCCCTCCCTCCTTTTCCTCTCGACTTGCCAGTCAATCCTGGGGCTTGAGCTACTGTACTGGCGCTCCAACACACAACGGTCCCACTCCGAGCCTGCCTGCCTGCCTGCCTGCCTATGCATGGGCCCCATACTCCAACGAGGCACATCATCATCCCCACCCCACCCCTTCTCTGAAAAGAAGGCAGTCTCTCTCGGGGCCAGCCAGCCTGGGCCGGTTTTCTCAGTCAGTCAGTGCGTGGTTTGTTTGTTCTTTTTTTTCCCCCATGCATTTCATGAGAGAAAACTGCAATTCACAAAACCACCACTAGATGGCGCGCGTTCGCCGTCGACAAGGTGG
>NW_012330755.1:0-1029 GCF_000151885.1 Dipodomys ordii
TGCGGATGGATCAAGTTATTGGATTCCAGCATTGTCCTCAACGTAATTATCTTCGGAAAAAGCGAACATCACCACTGGTTCTTAATTTAATCACTTGTTTTCACAACCTAATCTCTTTATTAACAATTTAACGTAGTTTCCGTTGCGCAGCGAAATCATATCTCGCAAAAAGAAATATAGCATCGCATATTTCATATATATTAATGATTATATAAATTCTCCCCCGCCCCCCCCCCGCCTTCGGGCTTCCATGGAGTCCTGCTCCTAATTATCTCTTTAATATCTCTTTATCTTCCAGCCCCTGCTTCCTGACCGGATGGTGATATCTGAAGCACTCAGCGGCAACCAGACAGCCAGAGGGGAACGCGAGCCATCCATGCAGGTGGCGTAACCGTCCATCCTCACCCGCACCCCGCAGGCGGCGATTACTCGACCATGACCACGACCTCCGACTCCCACCCCGCACCAAAATCCACAACCCTACCCTCGGAACAAAATAAAACAAATTTGCTTGAATCTCACGCTGCCTTTTGTTTGTAATTGACGCAATAGGCGAAGGGGAGGGATCTCATATCTGGTGCCTGACGGGGAGGAGGGGGGAGGGGGCGGGGGAATTGGAGAGGAGAGAAGAGGGGGCAGAGGGCATCTCAGTGTATCTGTGTGTGTGCGTGCGTGCATCTTTGAGGAAACTCAAAGATCGGACGCGACAGAGCATGTATGTAGTCCAGCCGGACCAATTCACCACGTCTCTGTCTCTTGTCTCTCTGTTTCTGTTTCTCTATTTCTCTCTCTGTGTCTCTCTTTGTCTCTGTCTGTCTGTCTGTCTGTCTGTCTGTCTGTCTCTCTCTCTCTCTCTCTCTCGTTTGAATTCTCTCTCCCGCCCGCCCGCACTCCCTCCCTCCTTTTCCTCTCGACTTGCCAGTCAATCCTGGGGCTTGAGCTACTGTACTGGCGCTCCAACACACAACGGTCCCACTCCGAGCCTGCCTGCCTGCCTGCCTGCCTATGCATGGGCCCCATACTCCAATG
>NW_012330756.1:0-1029 GCF_000151885.1 Dipodomys ordii
TTTTTCTGTTGTTGTATGTAGTATTTGTAGGAATAAGCAGAAGGAGATGCAGGTGAAGCAGAAGAAGCAGCATCTAGGAGAAGTAGAAGCATAAGAAGCTGATGATGCATAAGCAGTTCTTTGAAGCTGAATGAGAATCATTAGAAGTAGATTTAGCAGAATCTGGAGAAGCAGAATGTTAAGCTGAAGGAGAAGCAGAACCTGTAAGAGAATCCAATGCAGCAGGAGAATCAGTAGAAACATAAGAAGCAGAAGCAGTTGCATTTGCATCAGATGAAGAAGGAAAAGCAGAAGAACGAGGAGGTGAAGGAGACACAGAAGGAGAAGCAGAAGGAGTATTAGAAGGAGAAGCAGAAGAAGCAGAAGGAGAAGCAGAAGCAGAAGAAGCAGCTGAAGGAGAAGAAGAAGCAGAAGTAGATGAAGTAGGAGAAGCTGGAGAAGCAGAATAATGAGACTCAGAAGAAGAAGTTGAAGTAGGAGAAGGAGTAGAAGCAGAAGAAGAAGCAATAGGAGAAGCAGAAGGAGGAGAAGAAGAAGAAGATGAAGAAGAAGAAGAAGAAGAAGAAGAAGAAGAAGCAGGAAAACAGAAGCAGAAGAAAGAGAAGAAGAAGAAGATGAAGAAGAAGAAGAAGAAGAAGAAGAAGAAGAAGAAGAAGAAGAAGAAGAAGAAGAAGAAGAAGAAGAAGAAGAAGAAGAAGGAGAAGAAGAAGAAGAAGAAGAAGAAGAAGAAGAAGAAGCATAAGGAGAAGCGTAAGGAGAAGCAGTAGAAGCAGAAGAAGCAGAATCAGATGAAGCAGAAGCAGGAGAAAAAGAATAAGCAAAAGAAGCAGAAGAAGAAGCAGTGGGAGAAGCAGAAGAAGGAGAAGGAGCAGCAGAAGGAGAAGCAGAAGCAGAAAGAGAAGCAGAAACAGAAGGAGAAGAAGAAGGAGAAGCAGGAGAATCAGAAGAAGCAGAAGTAGAAGCAGAAAGAGGAGAAGAAGGAGAAGCAGAAGTAGAAACAGAAGAAACAGAAGAAGAAGCAGCAGATGA
>NW_012330757.1:0-1029 GCF_000151885.1 Dipodomys ordii
AAAAGACACTCCAAATTGTCAGAGAGTAATTATGATTTAAACCAAAAAGGGAGAGAGTTAGACCATGGAGTCTCCTCTCCACCATTCTCTCCCTCCCCCCGCCCCCCAGCCCCCCCCCCGCCTTCGGGCTTCCCTGGAGTCCTGCTCCTAATTATCTCTTTAATATCTCTTTATCTTCCAGCCCCTGCTTCCTGACCGGATGGTGATATCTGAAGCACTCAGCGGCAACCAGACAGCCAGAGGGGAACGCGAGCCATCCATGCAGGTGGCGTAACCGTCCATCCTCACCCCCCACCGCAGACAATTACTCGACCACGACCACGACCTCCGACCCCCCCCCGCACCAAAATCCACAACCCTACCCTCGGAACAAAATAAAACAAATTTTCTTGAATCTCACGCTGCCTTTTGTTTGTAATTGACGCAATAGGCGAAGGGGAGGGATCTCATTTCTGGTGCCTGACGGGGGGGAGAGGGGGGAGGGGGCGGGGGAATTGGAGAGGAGAGAAGAGGGGGCAGAGGACATCTCAGTGTATCTGTGTGTGTGCGTGCGTGCATCTTTGAGGAAACTCAAAGATCGGACGCGACAGAGCATGTATGTAGTCCAGCCGGACCAATTCACCACGTCTCTGTCTCTTGTCTCTCTGTTTCTGTTTCTCTATTTCTCTCTCTGTGTCTCTCTTTGTCTCTGTCTGTCTGTCTGTCTGTCTGTCTGTCTGTCTGTGTGTCTCTCTGTCTGTCTCTCTCTCTCTCTCTCGTTTGAATTCTCTCTCCCGCCCGGCCGCCCGCCGCACTCCCTCCCTCCTTTTCCTCTCGACTTCCCAGTCAATCCTGGGGCTTGAGCTACTGTACTGGCGCTCCAACACACAACGGTCCCACTCCGAGCCTGCCTGCCTGCCTGCCTGCCTATGCATGGGCCCCATACTCCAACGAGGCACATCATCATCCCCACCCCACCCCTTCTCTGAAAAGAAGGCAGTCTCTCTCGGGGCCAGCCAGCCTGGGCCGGTTTCTCAGTCAGTCAGTGCG
>NW_012330758.1:0-1029 GCF_000151885.1 Dipodomys ordii
ATAGAAAGATATTTTTTACCTGTTACATACTCAGAACGCCGCCCCCCCCCTCGCCTTCGGGCTTCCCTGGAGTCCTGCTCCTAATTATCTCTTTAATATCTCTTTACCTTCCAGCCCCTGCTTCCTGACCGGATGGTGATATCTGAAGCACTCAGCGGCAACCAGACAGCCAGAGGGGAACGCGAGCCATCCATGCAGGTGGCGTAACCGTCCATCCTCACCCCCCCACCCCCGCAGGCGATTACTCGACCACGACCACGACCTCCGACACCCCCCCCGCACCAAAATCCACATCCCTACCCTCGGAACAAAATAAAACAAATTTGCTTGAATCTCACGCTGCCTTTTGTTTGTAATTTACGCAATAGGCGAAGGGGAGGGATCTCATTTCTGGTGCCTGACGGGGGGGGGAGGGGGGAGGGGGCGGGGGAATTGGAGAGGAGAGAAGAGGGGGCAGAGGGCATCTCAGTGTATCTGTGTGTGTGCGTGCGTGCATCTTTGAGGAAACTCAAAGTTTGGACGCAACAGAGCATCTATGTAGTCCAGCCGGACCAATTCACCACGTCTCTGTCTCTTGTCTCTCTGTTTCTGTTTCTCTATTTCTCTCTCTGTGTCTCTCTTTGTCTCTGTCTGTCTGTCTGTCTGTCTGTCTGTCTGTCTGTCTGTCTGTCTGTCTGTCTCTCTCTCTCTCGTTTGAATTCTCTCTCCCGCCCGCCCGCCCGCCCGCACTCCCTCCCTCCTTTTCCTGTCGACTTGACAGTCAATCCTGGGGCTTGAGCTACTGTTCTGGCGCTCCAACACACAACGGTCCCACTCCGAGCCTGCCTGCCTGCCTGCCTGCCTATGCATGGGCCCCATACTCCAACGAGGCACATCATCATCCCCACCCCACCCCTTCTCTGAAAAGAAGGCAGTCTCTCTCGGGGCCAGCCAGCCTGGGCCGGTTTTCTCAGTCAGTCAGTGCGTGGTTTGTTTGTTCTTTTTTTTCCCCCATGCATTTCATGAGAGAAAACTGCAATCACAAAATGA
>NW_012330760.1:0-1029 GCF_000151885.1 Dipodomys ordii
GCCCCCGCCGCCCCCCGGCCTGTTCTTCGGACCCAGCTCCTCTCCCAGCCAGGGCCCGCGGAAGCCCGCCGTGGAGCCCGGCTGCCCCATGAAGCCCCTGTACTGGACTCGAATCCAGATCAGCGATCGGAGGTGAGCCTGCCCCGGCCCGGAGCCCCCCGCCACCCGCCTCGGGGGGGGGGAGTCGGTGCGAAGGCCCGGCCGCAAATGGGAACCAGGAGGCGGCAGCCTGTACATGACATCCTGGGGGGGGGGCAGGGTGGAGCGGGCGGCTCACAGGGAGCCCGCAGCCAGGGAGCCGAGAGCCCGCAGCCAGGGAGCCGGGAGCCCAGCAGCGGGGAGCCGGGAGTCAGCAGCCAGGGAGCCGGGAGCCCATCAGCGGGGAGCCGGGAGTCAGCAGCGGGGAGCCGGGAGTCAGCAGCGGGGAGCCCAGCAGCGGGGAACCGGGAGTCAGCAGCCAGGGAGCCGGGAGCCCAGCAGCGGGGAGCCGGGAGTCAGCAGCCAGCGAGCGGGGAGCCCGCGGCCAGGGAGCGGGAAGCCCGCGGCCAGGGAGCCGGGAGCCCAGCAGCGGGGAGCCGGGAGTCAGCAGCCAGGGAGCCAGGAGCCCAGCAACGGGGAGCCGGGAGTCCGCGGCCAGGGAGCGGGGAGCCCAGCAGCGGGGAGCCGGGAGTCCGCGGCCAGGGAGCCGGGAGTCAGCAGCGGGGAGCCGGGAGCCCGCGGCCAGGGAGCCGGGAGCCCAGCAGCGGGGAGCCGGGAGTCCGCGGCCAGGGAGCGGGGAGCCCAGCAGCGGGGAGCCGGGAGTCCGCGGCCAGGGAGCCGGGAGCCCAGCAGCGGGGAGCCGGGAGTCAGCAGCCAGCGAGCGGGGAGCCCGCGGCCAGGGAGCCGGGAGCCCGCGGCCAGGGAGCCGGGAGCCCGCGGCCAGGGAGCGGGGAGCCCAGCAGCGGGGAGCCGGGAGCCCGCGGCCAGGGAGCGGGGAGCCCGCGGCCAGGGAGCCGGGATCTTAAAGGGCAGGGAGGGAGGAGCCCGCGG
>NW_012330761.1:0-1029 GCF_000151885.1 Dipodomys ordii
GCTGGGGACACAGCGGGATACAGAAGGACACAGCGAGGACACAGCGGGACACAGGAGGACACAGTGGGGACACAGCGGGGACATAGCGGGGGACACTGTGGGACACAGCGAGAACACAGAGGGACTCAGCTGTTACACAGTGAGGACACACCAGGGACACAGCGGGACACAGGGGAGACACAGCAGAGACACAGTGAGACACAGCGAGGACACAGCGGGACACAGCGTGGGCTACAGCGGGGGACAGCGTTGACACAACGGCGGACAGCGGGGACACAGCAGGACATAGCGGGACACAGCGGGGGAAACAGCGGGACACAGCGGGACACAGTGGGGACAGAGAGGGACACAGTGGAGACACAGCGGGGGACACAGCGGGGACACAGCGTGTGACAGCGGTGACACAGTTGGGGACAGCAAGGACACACCGGGATACAGCGGGGGACAGTGGGGACACAGAGGGGACACAGCGAGACACAGCGGGGGACACAGCGAGGACACAGCGGGGAAACAGGGGGGACAGAGCTGGACACAGCGGGACACAGCGGGGGACACAGCAGGGACACATCGGGTCACAGCAGGGACACAATGGGGGACACAGCAAGGACACAGCGGGAGACAGAGGGATAGACAGCGAGGACACAGCGTGACACATGGGGACACAGCGGGACCCTGCGGGTTACCCAGCGAGGACACAGCGGGACACAGCGTGAAAGAGCGGGACACAGCGGGGGACACAGCCGGGGACACAGCGGGACACAGCAGGGGACACAGAGGGGACACAGCGGGACACAAAGGGACACAGCAGGGACACAGCGGGGGACACAGCGGGACACAAAGGGGGACACAGCGTTACACAGCGGGGACACAGTGGGACACAGCGGGGACACAGCAGGGGACACAGCAGGACACAGAGGGGAACAAAGGGGCCAAACAGCGGGACACAGTGGGACACAGCGGGGTACATAACGGGACACAGCGGGGACACAGAAAGGGGCACAGGGGGAAACAGCGGGACACAGCGGGGGA
>NW_012330762.1:0-1029 GCF_000151885.1 Dipodomys ordii
CCGCTGTGTCCCACTGTGTTCCCCGCTGTGTTCCGCTGTGTCCCGATAAGTCCCACTGTGTCCGCTACAGTGTCCCCCGCTGTGTCCCTTTGTGTCACCCACTGTGTCCCGCTGTGTCACCCCTTGTGTCCCCCGCTGTGTCCAGCGCTGTGTCCCCACTGTGTGCCGCTGTACCCCGCTGTGTCCCCGGCTGTGTCCCCCGCTGTGTCCCGCTCTTTCCCGCTGTGTCCCGCTGTGTCCTTGCCGTGTCCCCATTTGTGTCCCGCTGTGTCCTCTCTGTGTCCCACGCTGTGTACCGCTGTGTCCCCATGTGTCAGGCTGTGTCCTCTCTGTGTATCCCTCTGTGTCCCGCTGTGTCCTCGCTGTGTCGCCCACTGTGTCCCCTCTGTGACCCTGCTGTGTCACTGCTGTGTCCCGCTGTGTCCCGCTGTGTCCCGCTGTGTCCCCGATGTCCCCCGCTGTGTCCCGTAGTGTCCCCGCTGTGTCCCCGGTGTGTCCCGCTGTGTCCCCGGTGTGTCCCCGCTGTGTCCCGCTGTGTCACCGCTGTCCCCCGCTGTGTCCTGCTGTGTCCCTGCTGTCCCCAGTGGTGTCCCTGCTGTCCCCCGCTGTATCCCTCTCTGTGTCCCGCTGTGTCCCGTTTTGTCCCGCTGTGTCCTGCTGTGTCCCCCCTTTGTCCCCGCTGTGTCCTCGCTGTGTCCCCCGCTGTGTCTTGCTGTGTCCACCCTGTGTCCCCGATGTCCCCCGTTGTGTCCCTGTGTGTCCCCGCTGTCCCCAGCTGGGTCACCACTGTCACCCGCTGTGTCCCCCGCTGTGTCCCCGCTATGTTCCGCTGTATCCCGTGGTGTCTGACTTTGTGCCCCGCTGTGTCCCCCGCTGTGTCCCCGCTGTGTCCCGCTGTGTCCCCACTGTGTCCCGCTGTGTCCCGCTGTGTCCCCCGCTGTGTCCCGCTGTGTCCCCCGCTGTGTCCGGATGTGTTTCCCGCTGTGTCCCGCTGTGTATTGCTGTGTACCGGCTGTGTCCCACTGTGTC
>NW_012330763.1:0-1029 GCF_000151885.1 Dipodomys ordii
ATCTTTCCTTTAAACCACATCCTCCCTCTACGTGATAGGTGAGAATAACACCTCCCCCCGCCGCCCCCCCGCCTTCGGGCTTCCCTGGAGCCCTGCTCCTAATTATCTCTTTAATATCTCTTTATCTTCCAGCCCCTGCTTCCTGACCCGATGGTGATATCTGAAGCACTCAGCGGCAACCAGACAGCCAGAGGGGAACGGGAGCCATCCATGCAGGTGGCGTAACCGTCCATCCTCACCCCCCCCCCCGCAGGCGATTACTCGACCACGACCACGACCCCCCCCCCCCGCACCAAAATCCACAACCCTACCCTCGGAACAAAAAAAACCAATTTGCTTGAATCTCACGCTGCCTTTTGTTTGTAATTGACGCAATAGGCGAAGGGGAGGGATCTCATTTCTGGTGCCTGACGGGGGGGGAGGGGGGAGGGGGCGGGGGAATTGGAGAGGAGAGAAGAGGGGGCAGAGGGCATCTCAGTGTATCTGTGTGTGTGCGTGCGCGCATCTTTGAGGAAACTCAAAGATCGGACGCGACAGAGCATGTATGTAGTCCAGCCGGACCAATTCACCACGTCTCTGTCTCTTGTCTCTCTGTTTCTGTTTCTCTATTTCTCTCTCTGTGTCTCTCTTTGTCTCTGTCTGTCTGTCTGTCTGTCTGTCTGTCTGTCTGTCTCTCTCTCTCTCTCTCTCTCTTGTTTGAATTCTCTCTCCCGCTCGCCCGCCCGCCCGCACTCCCTCCCTCCTTTTCCTCTCGACTTGCCAGTCAATCCTGGGGCTTGAGCTACTGTACTGGCGCTCCAACACACAACGGTCCCACTCCGAGCCTGCCTGCCTGCCTGCCTGCCTATGCATGGGCCCCATACTCCAACGAGGCACATCATCATCCCCACCCCACCCCTTCTCTGAAAAGAAGGCAGTCTCTCTCGGGGCCAGCCAGCCTGGGCCGGTTTTCTCAGTCAGTCAGTGCGTGGTTTGTTTGTTCTTTTTTTCCCCTCATGCATTTCATGAGAGAAAACTGCAATCACATGA
>NW_012330764.1:0-1029 GCF_000151885.1 Dipodomys ordii
AAGGAGAAGCAGGAGATGCAGAAGAAGCAGAAGCAGAAGGAGAAGAAGAAGGAGAAGAATCACAATCAGAAGAAGCAGAAGCAGAAATAGAAAGAGAAGCCGACGAAGAGAAGCAGAACGAGAAGCAGGAGAAGCAGGAGAAGCACAAGCGTGAGAAGCAGAAGAAGAAGAAACAGAAGAAGGAGAAGGAGCAGAAGCAGAAGGAGAAGCAGAAAGAGAAGCAGGAAAAGCAGAAGAAGCAGAAGCAGGAGAAGCAGAAGGAGAAGAAACAGGAGAAGGACAAGAAGCAGAAGCAGAAGGAGAAGCAGAAACAGAAGGAGAAGCAGAATGAGAAAGAGGGGAAGCCGAAGAAGCAGAAGCAGGAGAAGAAGAAGCATAAGAATCCGAAGAAGCAGAACCTGAAGCAGAAGGAGAAGCAGGAGAAGCAGAAGAAGCAGAATCTGGAGAAGCAGAATGAGAAGCTGAAGTGGAAGCAGAAGCAGAAGCAGAAAGAGAATCAAAAGCAGAAGGAGAAGCAGAAGAAACAGAAGAAGCAGAAGCAGTAGCAGTTGCAGCAGAAGCAGAAGGAGAAGCAGAAGGAAAAGCAGAAGAACGAGAAGGAGAAGGAGACACAGTAGGAGAAGCAGAAGGAGAATCAGAAGGAGAAGCAGAAGAAGCAGAAGGAGAAGCAGAAGGAGAAACAGAAGCAGAAGAAACAGCAGAAAGAGAAGCAGAAGCAGAAGAAGATGCAGAAGGAGAAGCAGGAGAAGCAGAAGAAGCAGAAGCAGAAGGAGAAGTAGAAGAAGGAGAAGGAGAAGGAAGAGCAGCAGAAGCAATAGGAGAAGCAGAAGGAGAAACAGAAGCAGAATGAGAAGCAGAAAGAGAAGCAGTAGAAGCAGAAGAAGCAGGAAAAGCAGAAGCAGAAGAAAGAGAAGAAGAAGAAGACGAAGCAGAAGAAGAAGAAGAAGCAGCATAAGGAGAAGCATAAGGAGAAGCAGTAGAAGCAGAAGAAGCAGAAGCAGTAGAAGCAGAAGAAGCAGAAGCAGGTGA
>NW_012330765.1:0-1029 GCF_000151885.1 Dipodomys ordii
AAACAAAAATCCGAAGCATACAATACTTTATAGCGTCATGCCTATTAATTATCATTATAAAAGAAAACATTGAACACGGATTAGTAGGCATGTACGTTACAAGATTTTGGCACAAACAAAATACACCCTTTCCAAATTTACTCTTGTCCATGTTTTCGTAACGTATCTGGTAAATTACCTGACCTTATTTTCACCCGCCCACCTTCCCCGCAACCCCCACGCTGCACGCCCCTTCCCGCCTCCTCCTCGCCGACCCTCCAGACACAAGGCCCGCCCGCGCCGTCGTGGCCCCGCCCAGAACGGCCCCTCCCCTTCCCGGGCGGTCCCTCCACTCCCCGAGGTCCCGCCCCTTTCTCCCGGGCCTCCCCGCTTCCCCTCCGCCCCCTCCGCCCCCTCCGCCCCGCCTCTCGCCGAGGCCCCGCCCCTCCCTGCAAGGACGCCCTCCCTGAAGACCCGCCCCTCCCTACCCGCGCTACCCTCCCCGAGGCCCCGCCCCCTCCCTGTAGGGACGCCCTCCCCGAAGCCCCGCCCCTCCCTGCACGGGATAACCTCTCCGAGGCCCCGCCCCTCCCAGCGCGCAGCCCTGCGGCGGCGTCCTCCCCGAGGCCCCGCCCCTCCGCGAGTCGCGGCCCCGCCCCGGCCGGCCGGCCCCGCCCTCCGCGGGGATCCGCTGAGTTCATTCACTGGGATTGGTTTCAAGTGACGCCATCGCTTTATTTTTAAACCGATGACCTCATCGGCGCTTGAAGTTTCCTGACCCGCGGCTCGGCCCGCACCCCCGCCCCCGCCCGCCCGCCCCGCGGCCCGCGCCCCGCGCCCGGCCGGTCCCGACCCCTTCCTCCCGCTGCTCGACCTTTTCCGGCGAGTCGAGAGCAGCCGCCTGGGCCCCGGTCCCTCTGCGAGAATACGGGGACGCGGCGACAGCGACGGCCCGGGACGGCCGGTGGGCCGCGGGCGGGCGCCGGGCCGGACGCCGGGGACTCGGCCCGCGCGGACCCGGAGGCCGGAGGTCAGCATCGGGGCGCGGGG
>NW_012330766.1:0-1029 GCF_000151885.1 Dipodomys ordii
CCACTTCGCGCACTGCCTTGGCCCAAAATAATGTCGACCCCCGCCCCCTTCGCTCCCTTTTCAGAGTTCGCGGCGCAGCACCACATTTATCCCCTAGATTTCCCTGGCATTATATCCCACGGTATAGGATATTCACGTCAACAGTGGCCACCCACATGTTTCTTCCTGCATCTATTTCCGGGTGGAGCAAGATATGGAGTGACCCAGGATGAAGAAATGCAACAGTGGCACTCACTCGACACTATGTTGACACACAACCTGTGGGTGGGGAACATACAGAACTTGAGGGAGGGAAAACCTGTGAGAGAGCCAGGGAAGGGGCCCACCCCCCCAAAAAAGAGTACATTTTTTTTGGACAATGTCACCCCTTCCCTGGCTCTCTCACAGGTTTTCCCTCCCTCAAGTTCTGTTTGTTCCCCACCCACAGGTTGTGTGTCAACATAGTGTCTAGTGAGTGCCACTGTTGCATTTCTTCATCCTGGGTCCCTCCATTTCTTGCTCCTCCCGGAAATAGATGAAGGAAGAAACAATTGGGGGGGGGGGAGAAGAGAAAACAAAATAATGTCGATGATAACAAACACAAAGAAAGGGGAAGACTGCGACGGACCAGCTCGGCCAGAGCACTGGGACCGACGGGACAGGGATCTCAGGATAGGTGGGCAAAGGAGTCGGCGAAGTGACAAACAGATACAGACTCAAAAGAGTTGCATCTGAGTGTGTCTTTATTGAGGAGAATTAACATTTTTATACAGTGTGTGATTGTGACATAGATTCTTCCCCCTTCCCTCCACAGGTCTCTCTTTCTCCTTTTCTTTCTCTGTAGTTTGAGCCTGAGAGTTACTTAATTCCTGAACTTCTGGGTTTTCCTTAGATCTGGTAACCTGGTGGACATAAAAATTTGGGAAAGCCTCAAAACAGTCACCCCCACCCCACGAAAAATAATCATGCTTGTCGCCAAAAGCTTTTAAATGAGAAAACAGTGGTCAAGTGAAGCAAATGAAGGCTGTAATAGCCACCATGTTTCTAGAC
>NW_012330767.1:0-1029 GCF_000151885.1 Dipodomys ordii
GCTTCTCCTACTTCTCGTGCTGCTTCTCCTTCTGCGTCTCTTTCTGCTTCTGCTTATCCTTTTGCTTCTCCTACTCCTAATCCTTCTTTTTCGCCTTCTCCGTCTTCTTCTTCTGCTTCTCCTGCTTCTTATGCTTCTCCTGCTTCTCTTTCTGCTTCTCCTTCTGCCTCTGCTTCTCCTTCTGCTTCTGCTTCTGCTCTTCTCCTTCTTCTGTTTCTTTTGCTTCTGTTTCTTCTGCTTCTTCTTCTTCTGTTTCTTCTGATTCTACTTCTGCTTCTCCTTCTTCTCCTCTTTCTGCTTCTACTTCTGCTTCTTCTGATTCTCCTGCTTCTCCTTCGTGTTCTCCTTCTGTTTCTGCTTCTCTTTCTGCTTCTGCTTCTCCTTCTGCTGTTCCTTCTCCTTCTCCTTCTTCTGCTTCTCCACTGCTTCTGCTTCTGCTTCTTTTGCTTATTCTTTTTCTTCTGCTTCTGCTTCTGCTGCTTCTGCTTCTACTGCTTCTCCTTATGCTTCTCCTTATGCTGCTGCTTCCTCTTCTTCTTCCTCTTCTTCTTCTTCTTCTTCTTCTTCTTCTTCTTCTTCTTCTTCTTCTTCTTCTTCTTCTTCTTCTTCTTCTTCTTCTTCTTCTTCTTCTTCTCTTTCTTCTGCTTCTGCTTTTTCTGCTTCTTCTGCTTCTATAGCTTCTCTTTCTGCTTCTCATTCTGCTTCTGCTTCTACTTCTGCTTCTCCTATTGCTTCTGCTGCCCTTCCTTCTCCTTCTCCTTCTCCTACTTCTGCTTCTCCTTCTGCTTCTGCTTCTTCTGCTTCT
This sequence comes from Dipodomys ordii, assembly GCF_000151885.1. Lineage (NCBI taxonomy): Eukaryota > Metazoa > Chordata > Mammalia > Rodentia > Heteromyidae > Dipodomys > Dipodomys ordii. Next base: position 806 of record NW_012330767.1, read on the forward strand.
CCTGCTTCTCGTTCTGCACCTTCTTCTGCTTCTGCTTCTCCTGCTGCTGCTTCTCCTGATTCTGCATTTGTGCTTTTCCTGCTTCTCTTTCTTCTTCCCATTCTTCTGCTTCTCCTTCTGCTTTTCCTATTGCTTCTGCTGCCCTTTCTTCTCCTTCTCCTTCTCCTACTTCTGCTTCTTCTTCTGCTTCTGCTTCTTCTGCTTCTTCTGCTTCTCCTTCTGCA